>NC_092171.1:33267579-33535079 GCF_045791955.1 Oncorhynchus clarkii lewisi | reverse complement strand
TACTCAGCAGACATGTCACCCACTGAGCATGTTTGGGATGCTCTGGGTCGACATGTCCCAGTTCTTCCATGGTATACATACTCAGCAGACATGTCACCCACTGAGAATGTTTGGGATGCTCTGGGTCGACATGTCCACTTCATTCTGTATTCTCTCGTTCTTTTCTTCACTTCATCCCCTACCTCGCTTTTGACCTCTGGTACAGCTGTTCCCTTCTCAACGACCTCTTGTCCAGTCATATATCTTTGTTTCATTCAATGGTGGTGGGTTACCTATTAAAATGCTCATGTTGATAACTTCTAGCTATACTACTGTCTCCTAGCATTCCTTTGTCTGTCTGTTGTAAACCTCTTGACTCTGTGCTGTTCTGTCCATACGTTACTGTACTGTAGCTCCACTCTAGAATGGGGCTCAACAATGACCACAGAGGCCATAGCAGGACCTACGACCTCTCCCTCCCTCTATCTCTCTCTCTCAATCTATCACTCACTCTTTCAGTTGCATTCTATGTATTCTTGTAACATACATGTTCTCCTTTGAGAAGCTGTATGGTGTGCTGGTGGATTCTGGAGATGTTCCGGTCCGTTCTCTAGTCATCTTTTTCTCTGCTCATACTCTGTTCTTTTCTCCATTTGGATGCAGTTCATCCTCTGTTCTTTTCTCCATTTAGGTGCAGTGTATCCTCTGTTCTTTTCTCCATTTAGATGCAGTGTATCCTCTGTTCTTTTCTCCATTTAGATGCAGTGTATCCTCTGTTCTTTTCTCCATTTAGATGCAGTGTATCCTCTGTTCTTTTCTCCATTTAGGTGCAGTGTATCCTCTGTTCTTTTCTCCATTTAGATGCTGTGTATCCTCTGTTCTTTTCTCCATTTAGATGCAGTGTATCCTCTGTTCTTTTCTCCATTTAGATGCAGTGTATCCTCTGTTCTTTTCTCCATTTAGATGCAGTGTATCCTCTGTTCTTTTCTCCATTTAGATGCAGTGTATCCTCTGTTCGTTTCTCCATTTAGATGCAGTGTATCCTCTGTTCTTTTCTCCATTTAGATGCAGTGTATCCTCTGTTCTTTTCTCCATTTAGATGCAGTGTATCCTCTGTTCTTTTCTCCATTTAGATGCAGTGTATCTTCTGTTCTTTTCTCCATTTAGATGCAGTGTATCCTCTGTTCTTTTCTCCATTTAGATGCTGTGTATCCTCTGTTCTTTTCTCCATTTAGATGCAGTGTATCCTCTGTTCTTTTCTCCATTTAGATGCAGTGTATCCTCTGTTCTTTTCTCCATTTAGATGCAGTGTATCCTCTGTTCTTTTCTCCATTTAGATGCAGTGTATCCTCTGTTCTTTTCTCCATTTAGATGCAGTGTATCCTCTGTTCTTTTCTCCATTTAGATGCAGTGTATCCTCTGTTCTTTTCTCCATTTAGATGCTTTGTATCCTCTGTTCTTTTCTCCATTTAGATGCAGTGTATCCTCTGTTCTTTTCTCCATTTAGATGCTGTGTATCCTCTGTTCTTTTCTCCATTTAGATGCAGTGTATCCTCCTCTGTTCTTTTCTCCATTTAGATGCAGTGTATCCTCTGTTCTTTTCTCCATTTAGATGCAGTGTATCCTCTGTTCTTTTCTCCATTTAGATGCAGTGTATCCTCTGTTCTTTTCTCCATTTAGATGCAGTGTATCCTCTGTTCTTTTCTCCATTTAGATGCAGTGTATCCTCTGTTCTTTTCTCCATTTAGATGCAGTATCCTCTGTTCTTTTCTCCATTTAGATGCAGTGTATCCTCTGTTCTTTTCTCCATTTAGATGCAGTGTATCCTCTGTTCTTTTCTCCATTTAGATGCTGTGTATTTCTGTTTCTGACTGTTGTTGTGTCAGTAGTGCTGGTCCTTTTTGATTTGTGGTTGGTTAGTTGGTTTGTTTAATCTTGGTCATACTGTATGTACTGTCGTAGACAGGATCTCACACGGTCTGTTGCACCATGTGGTCCTCTAGGCCAGGGGCATTGGGTGTCAGAGGTTCCAGCTAGGGGTTCCACCATACTTTGGGGCGGCAGGTAGCCTAGTGGTCAGAGCGTTGGACTAGTAACCGAAAGGTTGCTAGATCTAATCCCCGAGCTGACAAGGTAAAAAAAATCTGCCTGCCCCTGAACAGGCAGTTAACCCACTGTTCCTAGGCCGTCATTGACAACAAGAATTTGTTCTTAACTGACTTGTCTAGTTAAAGGTAAATAAATAATACTGCAGTGTTATATGCAATGGGGACAGTGGCACATGGATTAGGACAGCCTTACATAAATGAATTAGGACAGCCTTACATAAATGAATTAGGACAGATGTGAAGCGAATTACACCTTCAAAACCAACTGTAAGCCAAGCCCCACCCTAACCATCCCCACCTCGCTTCCTCCTACCCCATACACATGCTCTGCTCGGCCACACTAAACCACTATCCTTGGCTTGGCATCCTCATTCATGTTCTGAAGATTGTTTGATTGTGGTTGTCTTTATGTTCTGCATAGCAGCTGGATGTGTAGATGACCATTCCAATCTGTTGGAGCCAGAATTATTTGATCTATTGTGGTTTCACCTCAACCATGTCTTTCTCTCTTCTTCCTCCATTTCTTCTTTCTCTTTATCTATCTCTATCTGTCTGCAGGTTCAGTCACGGTGTGGCAGCAAAGAGAACATCCTGAGAGCTAGTAAGTTATTTTGAGAGTTTTATCTGTGGCTGTGTGAGAGAGAGAGTGAGAGTGTGTGTGTACGTTCACATGCGTGTTTGTGTGAATGTGAAAGACACGTATTCTCTCCGTCACACTCCTCCTGTCTTTCTGTCTCTCACTCTGTCCATCAGGTCACAGTGCAGTGGACATCACCAAGGTGGCTCGCCGGCACCGCATGTCTCCCTTCCCCCTCACCTCCATGGATAAGGCCTTCATCACTGTACTGGAGATGACCCCTGTGCTCGGCACTGAGATCATCAACTACAGAGGTGGGTCAGAAAGATAGACTGACTGACTGACTGACTGAGAGACAGACGGAGGGACAGAGAGGCAGACAAACAGATGGACAGGAAGCTCAGTCATACCCGCATCACTGGACACGCCTTCCTTTCCACCCCCTAACATCAGTCATACCGTACACTGGGCCTTCACTACTGTCTGTAGTACTGTCTGTCTGTAGTACTGCCTGTCTGTCTGTATGTCTGTCTATCAGTCTGAAGTTCTGTCTGTCTATCAGTCTGTAGTTATGTATGTCTGTCTCAGTCTGTAGTACTGTCTGTCTGTAATACTGTCTGTCCCTCTGTCCTTAGTACTGTATGTCTGTCTATAAGTCTGACGTTCTGTCTGTCTGTTTGTAGTACTGTCTGTCTGTCTTTTTGTAGTACTGTCTGTCTCTGTCTGTAGTACTGTATATCTGTCTGTATGTCTGTCTATAAGTCTGAAGTTCTGTATGTCTGTAGATATGTCTGTCTGTCTATCAGTCTGTAGTTATGTCTATCTGTCTATCAGTCTGTAGTACTGTCTGTCTTGCTGTCTGTCTATACTACTGTCTGTCTGTCTGTCTGTCTGTAGTACTGCCTGTCTGTATCAGTCTGAAGTTCTGTCTGTCTATCAGTCTGTAGTACTGTCTGGTTGTCTGTCTGTAGGTATGTCTGTCTGTCTACCAGTCTGTAGTACTGCCTGTCTGTCTGTCTACCAGTCTGTAGTACTGCATGTCTGTTTGTAGTACTGTCTGTCTGTCTGTTTGTAGTATTGTCTGTCTGTCTCTGTCTGTAGTACTGTATATCTGTCTGTATGTCTGTCTATAAGTCTGAAGTTCTGTCTGTATGTCTGTCTATAATCTGAAGTAATGTCTGTATGTCTGTCTATAAGTCTGAAGTTCGGTCTGTCTGTAGATATGTATGTCTGTCTATCAGTCTGTAGTGTTGTCTGTCTATAGTACTGTCTGTCTGTCTGTAGTACTGCCTGTCTGTCTGTATGTCTGTCTATAAGTCTGAAGTTCTGTCTGTCTATCAGTCTGTAGTTATGTCTGTCTATCAGTCTGTAGTTCTGTCTGGCTGTCTGTAGGTATGTCTGGCTGTCTGTAGGTATGTCTGGCTGTCTGTAGGTATGTCTGGCTGTCTGTAGGTATGTCTGGCTGGCTGTCTGGCTGTCTGGCTGTCTGGCTGTCTGTAGGTATGTCTGGCTGTCTGTAGGTATGTCTGGCTGTCTGTAGGTATGTCTGGCTGTCTGTAGGTATGTCTGGCTGTCTGTCTGTCTGGCTGGCTGTCTGTAGGTATGTCTGGCTGTCTGTAGGTATGTCTGGCTGTCTGTAGGTATGTCTGGCTGTCTGTAGGTATGTCTGGCTGGCTGTCTGGCTGTCTGGCTGTCTGGCTGTCTGTAGGTATGTCTGGCTGTCTGTAGGTATGTCTGGCTGTCTGTAGGTATGTCTGGCTGTCTGTAGGTATGTCTGGCTGTCTCTGTCTGGCTGGCTGTCTGTAGGTATGTCTGGCTGTCTGTAGGTATGTCTGGCTGTCTGTAGGTATGTCTGGCTGTCTGTAGGTATGTCTGGCTGTCTGTAGGTATGTCTGGCTGTCTGTAGGTATGTCTGACTGTCTGTCTGGCTGGCTGTCTGGCTGTCTGGCTGTCTGTAGGTATGTCTGGCTGTCTGTAGGTATGTCTGGCTGTCTGTAGGTATGTCTGGCTGTCTGTAGGTATGTCTGGCTGTCTGTAGGTATGTCTGGCTGTCTATCAGTTTGTAGTGCTGTCTGTCTATCAGTTTGTAGTGCTGTCTGTCTATCAGTCTGTAGTACTGTCTGTCTGGCTGTCTGTAGGTATGTCTGTCTATCAGTTTGTATGCCTGTCTGTAATACTGTCTGTCTGTCTGTAATACTGTCTGTCTGGCTCTGTCTGTAGTACTGTATGTCTGTGTATAATCTGAAGTAATGTCTGTCTGTCTGTCTGTCTGTGTCTGTAGTACTGTCTGTCTGTCTGTCTGTCTGTCTGTCTGTCTGTCTGTCTGTCTGTCTGTCTGGCTGTCTGTGGCTGTCTGTAGGTATGTCTGTCTGGCTGTCTGTAGGTATGTCTGTCTGGCTGTCTGTAGGTATGTCTGTCTGGCTGTCTGTAGGTATGTCTGTCTGGCTGTCTGTAGGTATGTCTGTCTTGCTGTCTGTAGGTATGTCTGTCTGGCTGTCTGTAGGTATGTCTGTCTATCAGTTTGTATGTCTGTCTCAGTCTGTAGTACTGTCTGTCTGTAATATCGTCTGTCCCTCTGTCTGTAGTACTGTATGTCTGTCTATAATCTGAAGTAATGTCTGTATGTCTGTCTATAAGTCTGTCGTACTGTCTGTCTGTAGTACTGTCTGTCTGTTTGTAGTACTGTCTGTCTGTAGTACTGTATGTCTGTCTATAAGTCTGAAGTTCTGTCTGTCTGTAGATATGTATGTCTGTCTATCAGTCTGTAGTGCTGTCTGTCTATAGTACTGCCTGTCTGTCTGTATGTCTGTCTATAAGTCTGAAGTTCTGTCTGTCTGTCTATCAGTCTGTCTATCTGTCTGTCTATCTGTCTGTCTATCTGTCTGTCCTGTCTGTCCTGTCTGTCCTGTCTGTCTGTCTGTCTGTCTGTCTGTCTGTCTGTCTGTCTGTCTGTCTGAATCAATCAATCAATCAATCAATCAATCAATCATATGTGTGGTGAGCCCATGATGTTTCTGTTCCTACAGCTGTTCCACCTGACCCAGATGCTCTCCATTCCACAATGTCTATCGGTCTGTCTGAGTCCTCGCCTACCTACCTGCCTGTTTTCATCTCTTGTTGGCTTGATTGTTTATTGATTGCACACACCTCTTGATTGTTACGTAGCTAGCCAATTAACAGCACACACCACCTAACCATCCAAACCTTTGGGCAAGGGAGTCCCCCAGACCCCACATTGATGGTCCAGCTATTGACTTCACATAGGTCAACTTCAGGTGCTTAGGCTGCTTGTTTACACCAAGTGAGCTGTAGTTTATAAAGAAATACTTGCCAGTACATTTTACACCATAAATAGATGTATGTAAACTAGCTTCAGATAGCATTAGTCTAGTGGTTAGAGCATTGGACTAGTAACCAAAAGGTTGCTAGATCGAATCCCTGAGCTGACAAGGTAAAAATATGTCTTTCTGCCCCTGAACAGGCAGTTAAACCCACTGTCGTCATTGTTAGGTCGTCATTGTAAATAAGAATTTGTTCTTAACTGACTTGCCTGGTTAATAAATAAAGGTTAAAAAAAGGCTTTCTAGAATAGGGAACATTATCATACATAACATTATCATGGCTCTCTAGAACAGGGAACATTATCACCCATACATAACATAATCATGGATCTCTAGAAGAGGGAACATTATCACCAATACATAACATTATCATGGATCTCTAGAAGAGGGAACATTATCACCCATACATAACATCACCATGGCTCTCTAGAACAGGGCACATTATCACCCATACATAACATTATCATGGATCTCTAGAAGAGGGAACATTATCACCCATACATAACATTATCATGGCTCTCTGAAGAGGGGACATTATCATCCATACATAACATTATCATGGCTCTCTGAAGAGGGGACATAATCACCCATACATAATATTATCATGGCTCTCTAGAACAGGGAACATTATCACCAATACATAACATTATCATGGCTCTCTAGAAGAGGGAACATTATCACCAATACATAAGTCCAGAATGATAACCAGGTCCATAATGTATTTCTGTTTCCATTTTTCTTTTCTGTGCCAACACTGACTGAGAGCATCTTTGCATCTTGAATGACTATCATGGCCAAATTCCCCTTGCTGCCTCCAGTGTGTTACTGTTGGGAATATATATGGCTTCTGTTCTGTGGCTTCTGTTCTGTGTATATGGCTTCTGTTCTGTGTCTATGGCTTCTGTTCTGTGTCTATGGCTTCTGTTCTGTGTCTATGGCTTCTGTTCTGTGTCTGTGGCTTCTGTTCTGTGTCTGTGGCTTCTGTTCTGTGTCTGTGGCTTCTATTCTGTGTCTGTGGCTTCTATTCTGTGTATGTGTTCTGTTCTGTGTCTGTGGCTTCTGTTCTGTGAATGTGTTCTGTTCTGTGTCTATGGAAGGGGGTGTACAGTGCTACAGTATGGCTGGCTAGTGCCTTCGAAAAGTATTCAGACCCCTAAACTTTTTCCACATTTTGTTGAGTTACAGCCTTATTCTAAATTGTATTAAGTAAATAAATAATCTCAGCAATCTACATACAATACCCCAAAATGACAAAGCAAATGTATTAAAAATAAAAAGCAGATACCTTTACATAATTTATGTAATTACATAAATATTCAGACCCTTTGCAATGAGACTTGAAATTGAGTTCAGGTGCATCTTGTTTCCTTTGGTCATCCTTGAGATGTTTCTACAACTTGATTGGAGTCCACCTGTGGTAAATCCAATTGATTGGACATGACTTGAAAGGGCACACACCTGTCTATATAAGGTCTCACAGTTGACAGTGCATGTCAGATCAAAAACCAAGCCATGCGGTTGAAGGAATTGTCTGTAGAGCTCCGAGACAGGATTGTATCAAGGCACAGATCTGGGGAAGGGTACCAAAACATTTCTGCAGCATTGAAGGTCCCCAAGAACACAGTGGCCTCTGTCATTCTTAAATGGAAGAAGTTTGGAACCACCAAGACTTCCTAGAGCTAGAGCCCCTTGGTCAGGCAGGTGACCAAGAACCTGATGGTCACTCTGACAGAGCTCTAGTTCCTCTGTTGAGATGGGAGAACCTTCCAGAAGGCCAACCATCACTGTAGCACTCCACCAATCAGGCCTTTATGGTAGAGTGGCCAGACGGAAGACACCCCTCAGTAAATGACAGCCCGCTTGGAGTTTGCCAAAAGGCACCTAAAGACCCTCTGGTCTGATGAAATCAAGATTTAACTCTTTGGTCTGAAGGCCAAGTGTCACATCTGGTAGAGACCTGGCACCATCCCTATGGTGAAGCATGATGGTGGCAGCATCATGCTGTGGGGATGTTTTTCAGCAGCATGGACTGGGAGACTAGTCAGGATCGAGGGAAAGATGAAAGGAGCAATGTACAGAGAGATCCTTGGTGAATACCTTCTCCAGAGCGCTCAGGACCTCAGACTGGGGCGAAGGTTCACCTTCCAACAGGACAACGACCCTAAGCACACAGCCTAGACAATGCAGGCGTGACTTCAGGACAAGTCTCTGAATATCTTTGATAGACCCAGCCAGAACCTGGAATTGAACCTGATCGAACATCTCTGGAGAGACCCGAAAATAGCTGTGCTGCAATGCTCCCCATCCATCCTGATAGAGCTTGAGAAGATCTGCAGAGAAGAATGGGAGAAACTCTCCAAACACAGGTGTGCCAAGCTTGTAGCGTCGTACCCAAGAGGCGGTGTTGTAATCACTGTCAAAGGTGCTTCAACAAAGTTGAGTAAAGGGTATGAATGCTTATGTAAATGTTATATTTCAGTTTTTTATGTTTTATAAATTAGCTACCGTTTCTAAAAACCTGTTTCTGTCATTATGGGGTATTGTATGTAGATTGATGAGGGGGAAAAAACAATTTAGTCAATTTTAGAGTATGGCTGTAAAGTAACAATTATGTGGAAAAAGTCAAGGGGTCTGAATACCTTCCAAAGGCACTCTATTGGGGGTGGTTGAGGAAATGTAGCACGTGTATGATCAACAACAACCGACCCTAACCTGCGCAGCCCCCGGCAGGCCTCGGTGGAGCAGACTCCGTTAAGCCCGTTTGGCCCCTGAGTGGCACGGACTGTAAAAAGCCCCCTTACTTTATCTCTGCCACAGCCACAAGAGGAGCGTCAAAGCAGGAGAGGAGAGCCGGGGGCTTGGCTGGGGTCCTGGGTGCCAATCATGTTAATGCCTCCTCCTCCCTGCCACCCTGGCATCACACAGGTCAGTGATGTCATGGGTGATGCCATGCCTCCCTCCTCTCCAACTCGACACCACCACCCTACTGAAAACAAAACAAAAAAACACCACCACCCCACCGAAAAAAAACACAAAAACAACAGCGCCCCACTGAGAAAACAACAACACCGCCCCACTGAAAAAACAACAACGCCGCCCCACTGAAAAAAAAACACCACCCCTCTGAAAGAGAAACACCACCCATTGAAAACAAACACCACCCCACTGACAAAAATGCAAAAAAAACCCACCCCACTGAAAAAAATGCAAAAAAAAACACCACCCCACTGAGAAAAAACACCACCCCACTGAAAAAACAGCACCACCCAACTGAAAAAACAACACCACCCCAATGACAAAAATGCAAAAAAAACACCACCTCACTGAAAACAAAATAATTAAACTTCACCACCCCAATGAAAAAAAAACACCTCCCCACTGCTTGCCCAGATTTCCCACTGCCCAGGCTGTGGCAGACATAGTCTCTGTTGGGTGTCTTGGGGATACACAACCAGGGGACACAGGAGGTGCTCCAGTGTCCTCTCTCTTCACTCCACCGGGTCAGTTCACCTCCTGACCGCTAAGGGGCGATAGAAGACCTCAGACCTGGCCCATGGGCTGCTACTGTTACTAGTCCTGATGTTGCCATTGCTTCTGAATCTGTTGCATGACCTGGCTTCTAGCATCACCCTGGCTGCTCATCCGTTGTTCTTTACAAATGCTGTTTTGAATTAAAAAGAAAATTGTACCTCCACACTGAAGAAGTCTGTGAAGCTGAAATGCCTGTGAATTCTATCCCAGATGCAGTGAAAATATTCTAAAAACATTGAATAATGACGTAACCTTTATGCAAAGTGTTTGGGAGTGCGAACCCATTACACCTTTTTGCTTCTGTGAATTGGTGGGTTTTTCGCCCCAGCCAAGCTTCTGGGAGAGCACCATAGTTCTATTTTGATTTGCTAGCAACACCCACCCACTATGCTCCTCCTCCTCATATTACATTAGTATTCTACATTTATGGAGGAAGTTTCACCCTGATGTCCTGAGCAGTTCAGTCCTGCACCATGTTAGAAGAACACAGGAGTTTGTCATGTAAACATTTATGTAAATGATTATTGAACAGCACACACCTCTTAATCACCTCCCAACCATCCAAACCTTTGGGCAAAACCTCACATTGATGGGTCCAGGTTTTGACTTCACATAGACCAACTTCAGGTGCTTAGAGACACAGTTCTCGCTTTCTCTCCCTCTCATTCGCTCTCTTTATCTTTCTCTCTGTAAGTGTGAGTGACCCAGTTCTAGGAGCATTGGCTGTGTTGTCATGTTCCATTCTCCGTCATCTGCTTATGCCACATCCGCCCGGCGCCGGGACGCAGTCCGACACTGGGGGCAGCCAAGCAATCAGGATCGAGCGAGCAGGCAGGAAAGAACAAACACTCTTTGTGACAGGGACACTTACCTCACTAACGTAACAAAAAAAAAACACATTTAGGGAGGTGACAATACAATAATTCACTTAACGGCCAGGTCGCAGTTGTAAATGAGAACTGGTTCTCAACTGGCCTACCTGGTGAAATAAAGGTGAAATAAAAAATGTTAAAACCAAAGGTCTTCAAAGTGACACTTTGACCTCACCAGTAGACTTACTGTATGACCCTGATCAACAGTTGTTGTAGGTCGCCTGGGGTGGTCTAGCAGTTTGAATCCCACCCACTGTCCTTTAAAAACCCAACTTTTATGTAACTCTTTAACTGGCCAGTGTACACCATGCATCTGTCTGTCTTCGACAGGGCCAGTGTACACCATGCATCTGTCTGTCTTCAACAGGGCCAGTGTACACCATGCATCTGTCTGTCTTCAACAGGGCCAGTGTACACTGTGTATCTGTCTGTCTTCAACAGGGCCAGTGTACACCATGCATCTGTCTGTCTTCAACAGGGCCAGTGTACACCATGCATCTGTCTGTCTTCAACAGGGCCAGTGTACACCGTGCATCTGTCTGTCTTCAACAGGGCCAGTGTACACCGTGCATCTGTCTGTCTTCAACAGGGCCAGTGTACACCGTGCATCTGTCTGTCTTCAACAGGGCCAGTATACACCATGCATCTGTCTGTCTTCAACAGGGCCAGTGTACACCGTGCATCTGTCTGTCTTCAACAGGGCCAGTGTACACCATGCATCTGTCTGTCTTCAACAGGGCCAGTGTACACCATGCATCTGTCTGTCTTTAACAGGGCCAGTGTACACCATGCATCTGTCTGTCTTCAACAGGGCACCGTGCATCTGTTTGTCTGTCTTCAACAGGGCCAGAGTATTTTTTTACAGTATTTATTAGCTAATAGTCTTTTTCTTAGCTATTAGCTATTATCTGTATTAGCTAAAACGTTCTTAGCTATTAGATTCTTAGCTAATAGAGGATCTTTCTTAGCTAATAGTCCTTCTTAGCTAATAGTCTTTCTTAGCTAAGAGGCTTTCTAAGAGTCTTTCTTAGCTAAGAGGCTTTCTAAGAGTCTTTCTTAGCTAAGAGTCTTTCTTTGCAAATAGGCTTAGCTGATAGTCTATTTCTTAGCTGATAGTCTATTTCTTAGCTAATAGTCTTTCTTAGCTAATAGTCTTTCTTAGCTAATAGTCTTTCTTAGCTAATAGTCTTTCTTTGCAAATAGGCTTCGCTGATAGTCTATTTCTCAAAAATACAGTCTTTCTTAGCTAATATTCTTAGCCAATGGAGAGTATTTCTTAGCTAATACTGAGTCTTTCTTAGCTAATAGTCTTTCTTAGCTAATAGTCTTTCTTAGCTAATAGTCTTTCTTAGCTAATAGTCTATCTTATCTATTAGTCTTTCTTAGCTGATAGAGTCTACAGTTTGGATGTCTTCTCAGTCAGTTTGGCGGTGGTGAGGCGAATGTGTTGTGGCGCTCCACTCCCTGTATATTCTGTGTATTCCTCTGTTTCCATAGATACCTCTGTATTCATCTGTTTGTATAAAAGGGATGATCTATATTTAGCTGCTCATCAGATGTGGTATTTTAGAGCATTAAGTCTCCTCTAATCAGCCTTCAACAGAGGAGAAGCCTGCTCTCTCTCTCTCTCTCTCTCTCTCTCTCTCTCTTCATTATCTCTTCTCCCACCCGCTCTCTCCCTCCCTCCCTCACTCTCTCTCTCTCTCTCTCTCTCTCTCTCTCTTCATTATCTCTTCTCCCACCCGCTCTCTCCCTCCCTCCCTCACTCTCTCTTTCTCTCTCTCTCTTCATTATCTCTTCTCCCACCCGCTCTCTCTCTCCCTCCCTCCCTCACTCTCTCTCTCTCTCTCTTCATTATCTCTTCTCCCACCCGCTCTCTCCCTCCCTCACTCTCTCTTTCTCTCTCTCTCTTGCTCTCTCTCTCTCTCTCTTCATTATCTCTTCTCCCACCCGCTCTCTCTCTCCCTCCCTCCCTCTCTCTCTCACTCTCTCTTTCTCTCTCTCTCTCTCTCTCTCTCTCTCTCTCTCTCTCTTCATTATCTCTTCTCCCACCCGCTCTCTCCCTCTCTCTCTCTCCCTCTCTCTCTCTCTCTCTCTCTCTCTCTCTCTCTCTCTCTCTCTCTCTCTCTCTTCATTATCTCTTCTCCCACCCGCTCTCTCCCTCCCTCACTCTCTCTTTCTCTCTCTCTCTCTTGCTCTCTGTCTCAAACACACACACATGTTTGTTTTACTATATTTCTGGGGACCAAATGATTGATTCCCATTCAAAACCTTATACCTTATACCTAACCCTAATTCTAACCCTAACCCGTCGTTGTTTTACTATCCTTCTGGTCCCCACAAGGATAGTTAACCCAAAAGCACACACACACACACACTCAGTCACACTCACACTATCTTTCTTTCTCTCTATTCATTGCTCTCTGTTTTCAGCTCTTTCTTTCTCTCTCTTACTATCTCTCTTTCTGTCTTTCTCTCTCTTACTATCTCTCTCTCTCTCTCTCTCTCTCTCTCTCTCTCTCTCTCTTTCTCTCTTTCTATTATTCTCTCTTTCTATCTGTCTTTCTCTCTCTCTCTTTCTCTCTATCTCTCTCTCTCTCTCTCTCTCTCTCTTTCTCTCTTTCTATTATTCTCTCTTTCTATCTGTCTTTCTCTCTCCCTCTTTCTTTCTCTCTCTCTCTCTCTTTCTCTCTCTCTCTTTCTCTCTCTCTCTCTCTCTTTCTCTCTTTCTGTCTTTCTTTCTTCCTTTCAATTATTCTCTCTTTTTGTCTCTGTCTCTTTTTTCTCTTTTTCTCTCTTATTCCTGGCTCTGTTTTTTCTTCTTTCCTGTGTTGAGTGATCTCCTCACTCTCTCCCTAGAGGTGTGTGTGTGTGTGTGTGTGTGTGTGTGTGTGTGTGTGTGTGTGTGTGTGTGTGTGTGTGTGTGTGTGTGTGTGTGTGTGTGTGTGTGTGTGTGTGTGTGTGTGTGTGTGTGTGTGTGTGTGGGAGCGTCACCCCTTTCTCTGTCACTCACATATAGCAAAGGTTTCATGTGATTTAGGCCTTTCTGTGTGTCTGGCTTTTGTCCTCTTCACATTCAACAACAGCTACTCAACACTGTCTTGTCCTACCATCATCTGTCTCTGTGCTGTTGTCAACAGATTGTGACAGCATGATTATAACTTCTCTGCCCCATCCTCACTGCACTGCACACACACACACACACACACACACACACACACACACACATTAACCAAAACATAGAGGGACTCTGCCTCCCCTGCCGAGGGACACAGCTTATCCCCCCAGCATGCATATCACATCTTGTGTACTCCTTAATGTATGTGTGAAATTACAACCTTTTTTCTCCTCTCTCTGTTTCTCTCTCTCTTTCTCTCCTTTCTTTATCCTATTCTATCCTACTGTAGATGGGATGGGTCGAGTCTTAGCTCAGGACGTCTATGCCAAAGACAACCTGCCTCCGTTCCCTGCATCAGTCAAAGATGGTTACGCCGTGCGAGGTGAGACGCCAGTTTTAGTGGGTGTAGAGTTCTGTAGTTTGAGAGATTACAAACCTTTCATGCTTGTTTTTGTGTGAGTTTGACCCTTGCAGCTTGTTTTCAGATATAGAGGCATTACTGTTCTCTCTCTTTCTCTCACCACCCCTCTCTCTCTCTTTTTATTTCTCATCCCTCTCTCTGTTCCTCTCAGCGGCCGACGGTCCTGGAGATCGCTTCATCATTGGGGAGTCACAGGCAGGACAGCAGGTGAGCTCCTTACAGTTTGAGCCCTGATATTTTGGAGTATCCCTCCCTCCCTCCATCCCTCTCTGTGTCTCAGTGTATTCCCATGGGCTATCCTGCCATGTGGAGTTACACAGGTCACTGGCTCACTGTGATTACAAGATAATCCACAGAGACAGACCCCGTCTCTCTCTCTCTACACAGAGACAGACCCCGTCTCTCTCTCTACCTCTACACAGAGACAGACCCCACCCCGTCTCTCTCTCTACCTCTACACAGAGACAGGCCCCGTCTCTCTCTCTACCTCTACACAGAAACAGACCCTGTCTCTCTCTCTACCTCTACACAGAGACAGACCCCGTCTCTCTCACTACCTCTACACAGAGACAGACCCCATCTCTCTCTACCTCTACACAGAGACAGACCCCATCTCTCTCTACCTCTACACAGAGACAGACCCCGTCTCAATTCAATTCAAGGGGCTTTATTGGCATGGGAAACATGTGTTAACATTGCCAGAGCAAGTGAGGTAGATAATATACAAAAGTGAAATAAACAATAAAAATTAACATTAAACATTACACGTACAGAAGATTCAAAACAATAAAGACAATCCAAATGTCATATTATATATATACAGTGTTGTAACAATGTACAAATGGTTAAAGTACACAAGGGAAAATAAATAAGCATAAATATGGGTTGTATTTACAATGGTGTTTGTTCTTCACTGGTTGCCCTTTTCTTGTGGCAACAGGTCACAAATCTTGCTGCTGTGATGGCACACTGTGGACTTTCACCCAGTAGATATGGGAGTTTATAAAAATTGGATTTGTTTTCGAATTCTTTGTGGATCTGTGTAATCTGAGGGAAATATGTCTCTCTAATATGGTCATACATTGGACAGGAGGTTAGGAAGTGCAGCTCAGTTTCTACCTCATTTTGTGGGCAGTGTGCACATAGCCTGTCTTCTCTTGAGAGCCATGTCTGCCTACGGCGGCCTTTCTCAATAGCAAGGCTATGCTCACTGAGTCTGTACATAGTCAAAGTTTGGGTCAGTCACAGTGGTCAGGTATTCTACCAGTGTACTCTCTGTTTAGGGCCAAATAGCATTATAGTTTGCTCAGTGTTTTTTGTTAATTCTTTCCAATGTGTCAAGTAATTATCTTTTTGTTTTCTCATGATTTGGTTGGGTCTAATTGTGTTGCTGTCCTGCGGCTCTGTGGGGTGTATTTGTGTTTGTGAACAGAGCCCCAGGACCAGCTTGCTTAGGGGACTCTTCTCCAGGTTCATCTCTCTGTAGGTGATGGCTTTGTTATGGAAGGTTTGGGAATCGCTTTCTTTTAGGTGGTTGTAGAATTGAACGGCTCTTTTCTGGATTTTGATAATTAGTGGGTATCGGCCTAATTCTGCTCTGCATGCATTATTTGGTGTTCTACGTTGTGCACAGAGGATTTTTTTGCAGAATTCTGCATGCAGAGTCTCAATTTGGTGTTTGTCCCATTTTGTGAAGTCTTGGTGAGCGGACCCCAGACCTCACAACCATAAAGGGCAATGGGCTCTATGACTGATTCAAATATTTTTAGCCAGATCCTAATTGGTATGTTGAAATTTCTCTCTCTCTACCTCTACACAGAGACAGACCCCATCTCTCTATCTCCACACAGACCCTGTCTCTCTCTCTCTACCTCTACACAGAGACAGACCCCGTCTCTCTCTCTCTACCTCTACACAGAGACAGACCCCATCTCTCTATCTCCACACAGACCCTGTCTCTCTCTCTCTCTACTCTACACAGACCCTGTCTCTCTCTACTCTACACAGACCCCGTCTCTCTCTCTCTACTCTACACAGACCCCGTCTCTCTCTCTCTACTCTACACAGACCCCGTCTCTCTCTCTCTACTCTACACAGACCCTGTCTCTCTCTCTCTACTCTACACAGACCCTCTCTCTCTCTCTCTACTCTACACAGACCCTGTCTCTCTCTCTCTACTCTACACAGACCCTGTCTCTCTCTCTCTACTCTACACAGACCCTGTCTCTCTCTACTCTACACAGACCCTGTCTCTCTCTACTCTACACAGACCCCGTCTCTCTCTCTCTACTCTACACAGACCCCGTCTCTCTCTCTCTACTCTACACAGACCCCGTCTCTCTCTCTCTACTCTACACAGACCCTGTCTCTCTCTCTCTACTCTACACAGACCCTGTCTCTCTCTCTCTCTACTCTACACAGACCCTGTCTCTCTCTCTCTACTCTACACAGACCCTCTCTCTCTCTCTCTACTCTACACAGACCCTGTCTCTCTCTCTCTCTACTCTACACAGACCCTGTCTCTCTCTCTCTACTCTACACAGACCCTGTCTCTCTCTACTCTACACAGACCCTGTCTCTCTCTACTCTACACAGACCCTGTCTCTCTCTCTCTACTCTATACAGACCCTGTCTCTCTCTCTCTCTACTCTACACAGACCCTGTCTCTCTCTCTCTCTCTACTCTACACAGACCCTGTCTCTCTCTCTCTCTACTCTACACATACCCTGTCTCTCTCTCTACACATACCCTGTCTCTCTCTCTACACAGACCCTGTCTCTCTCTCTACACAGATCCTGTCTCTCTCTCTACAACACTCCACTCTGCTTTCTCGGTTAAATCCATAATAATACATTTAAATAGTACATTTTAGAATTCTCACACAACCTCCGCTATGGACACACAGCCTCCGCTATGGACACACAGCCTCCGCTATGGACACACAGCCTCCGCTATGGACACACAGCCTCCGCTATGGACACAGACTGCCTCCTCTACGGACACACTGCTTCCACAACGGACACACTGCCTCCTCTACGGACACACTGCTTCCACTACGGACACACAGCCTCCACTATGGACACACACAGCCTCCACTATGGACACACACAGCCTCCACTATGGACACACACAGCCTCCACTATGGACACACACAGCCTCCACTATGGACACACAGCCTCCACTATGGACACACTGCCTCCACTATGGACACACTGCTTCCACTACGGACACACTGCCTCCACTATGGACACACAGCCTCCGCTACGGACACACAGCCTCCGCTACGGACACACAGCCTCCTCTACGGACACACAGCCTCCTCTACGGACACACTGCCTCCGCTATGGACACACTGCCTCCGCTATGGAGACACACTGCCTCCGCTATGGACACACACTGCCTCCACTATGGACACACTTCCTCCACTACGGACACACTGCCTCCGCTATGGACACACTGCCTCCGCTATGGACACACAGCCTCCGCTACAGACACACAGCCTCCGCTACGGACACACAGCCTCCTCTACGGACACACAGCCTCCTCTACGGACACACTGCCTCCGCTATGGACACACTGCCTCCGCTATGGAGACACACTGCCTCCGCTATGGACACACACTGCCTCCACTATGGACACACTTCCTCCACTACGGACACACTGCCTCCGCTATGGACACACAGCTTCCGCTACGGACACACTGCCTCCACTATGGACACAGCCTCCACTATGGACACACAGCCTCCACTATGGACACACAGCCTCCACTATGGACACACAGCCTCCACTATGGACACACAGCCTCCACTATGGACACACTGCCTCCACTACGGACACACTGCCTCCACTATGGACACACAGCTTCCACTATTGATGCTCATGTTCATAAGTATATCTTGTGAAAATTGCATATAGTCGATTTCTGATAATTCAACTTCCCAATTGAAATGTTGATAACACTACTTCATGCCGGTAGTTATGATGCAGTTATAATGCCTTGGAATATGTGTTATAAGCATGTTTAGCACCTTTATAATGTCCAACCTGCATGTGTGTCTCTGTAGCCGACCCACACAGTGATGCCGGGCCAGGTGATGAGGGTGACAACGGGGGCTCCTGTCCCCTGTGGGGCGGATGCTGTAGTGCAGGTGGAGGACACAGAGCTGCTTCGAGAGTCTGACGACGTGAGTCAACACCCGACTTCTCTCCTTCTTTCCTCCTTCTTCCCTCTCTCTCTCTGAAGACGTGAGTCAACACCCGACTTCTCTCCTTCTTTCCTCCTTCTTCCCTCTCTCTCTCTGAAGACGTGAGTCAACTAGCACTCTCCCTCTCCCATCTCCTGTGGCAACTTCCTGACCCCCTCTCAATTTATTTCAATGAACTTTATCCACATGGAACATACTATACAAATACATTACAATAACATACAATATGTCTCTCGCCTCTCTGTTTCGCAACTTTCCCTCAATCCTTTCTCCTCTGTCTCCAGTATCTCCTCTCCACAAACAGACAGCCTTTCTGTATTGTACATGTAGACCTCCTCATCTGCCACAAACCTCTTCCTGCCAATAGTACGGAATGTAATCTCCTTCATTAACCGCTCTGTTTGTCGTTGCAGGGCACAGAAGAGCTGGAGGTGCGGATCTTGGTACAGGCACGCCCTGGACAGGACATCAGGTGAGTGACAAGTTTAAAGTTGTACCAGTCAGGACTGGTGGGCTCGATTTCATTTAAATCCAGTTAAATCAGGAAGTAAACTGAAATTCCAGTTTTACCCAACGCTTTTCTGTAACAGAACTCTACCTCTAGTGGTGAGAGATTAACCATTTCCCCAACGCGCCGTTTCTCTAGAGAGAAATCAAATCATTCACAAGAGAAATCAAGTTAAGAACCATGTGGGACGCTGAGCGGAAGGGAGTTCTAGTTTTCATGAAGCAAATATTCAATTTAGTTCAGCGCAGAAACGTGGTGATTAACTACAATCATCAAATCAAATCAAGTTGTCTTTATACAGCACATTTCAGACACAATGTGCTTCACAGGATTGTTTTTTTGAACAATGAAAATAAAAGCTGAAATATTTACTACACAACAAACATGAGGATAAAAAAACAGCAACAATAAAGACTGAAAAGCACCCTGAGGTAAAGCAAAGCTAAAAAGGTGTTTTAACATCTCTTCTAAATATGTCAACAGTTTCAGCCCCCTCAGGATCTCTGGCAGACTATTCCAGAGGCTGGGGGTATAGTAACTAAAGGCTGCCTCTCTACGACTCTTGGTCCTAGACTTTGGGATAGTTAAAAGGCCAGAGGACCTGAGGGACCTACTGGGTACATGACTTAAAGCATGTCTGACATGTATTGGGGTGCACCAACGTGGATTGATTTAACAACCAATAGAAGAATCTTAAAATGAATTATAAACTCACAGGCAGCCAGTGACCATAATCCATTGTGCCTGTTCTTTCTTTCGCCTGTTCCTTCCAGCTCGGACAGCGATGGATACACCTTTACGCCTGCTATGTGAAGTTAGATACACATAGACTGCAATGAGAGAGGAATGTACACAGCACAAGGACGAGAGAGAGGGATAGAGACCGTTTGTGAAAGTATAGCATATCTACTTTGAAGAAGTAGTAAAATGATTTTGTCAGACAGCTCTGCAGCATACTTAGGCAGGCTAGTCTTGCTAAATAGGATGACTGAAGACAGTACAGTATGGAGAGAGCATAGATAATGTTGTCTGGCTGGCTGACTGTTACTGCCTGAGCAGAGATAATGTTGTCTGGCTGGCTGACTGTTACTGCCTGAGCAGAGATGATGTTGTCTGGCTGGCTGACTGTTACTGCCTGAGCAGAGATAATGTTGTCTGGCTGGCTGACTGTTACTGCCTGAGCAGAGATGAGATGATGACTTTAAGGAGTGAAACATAATTAAAGCATAAAGTAATATACACAACTGCAGTGTTTTATTATTTCATAGTAATTTCTACCGAATGTGAACCTTACAAAGACAATGAAATATTTTAAATATTTTGGCAATTGAATGTTAAAAGCTCTAAAATCATTTTACATGTAGATTTGTATCATTTAGCAGACACTCTTAGACAGAACAACTTACAGTTAGTGCATTCATCTTAAAATAGCAAGGTGGGGCAACCACATACAGTTCAATAAATTATTCATATTGCTTGACTTATTCCACATTTTGTTATGTTACAGCCTTTTTTCTCTCGCCCATCTACACACAATACCCTATAATGACAAAGTGAAACATGTTTTTAGAAATGTTAGCAAATTTGTTAAAAATTAAATACAGAAATATCTCATTTACATAAGTATTCACACTTCTGAGTCAATACATATCAACCAGATTTAAGTCAAAACTGAAAGGTGAATTCATCTCACAGTGTCTGGTGGAAACCAGACTGAACCAGGTTTTTCTCTAGGATTTTGGTTGTGTTTAGCTCCATTCCGTTTCTTTTGATCCTGAAAAACTCCCCAGTTCTTAACAATTACAAGTATACTGATAACATGATGCAGCCACCAGTATGCTTGAAAATATGGAGAGTGGTACTCAGTAATGTGTTGCATTTTTTTGCCAAACACATTTTTTGCAGTATTACTTTAGTGCCGCCTTGTTTAGTGCCAGGATGCATGTTTTGGAATATTTCTGTATAGTCTTCTTTTCACTCTGTAAATTAGCTTAGTATGGTGGAGCAACTACGATGTTGTTGATCATTCCTTAGTTTTCTCCTATCACAGCCATTAAACTCTAACTGTTTAAAAGTCACCATTGGCCCCATTGGCAATTTCGTTCCTCTCCGGCAACTGAGTTAGGAAGGACGCCTGTGTCTTTGTATTGGCTGGGTGTATTGATACCCCATCCAAAGTGTCATTAATAACTTCACCATGGCCTCCCGGGTGGTGCAGTGGTTAAGGGCGCTGTACTGCAGCGCCAGCTGTGCCATCAGAGTCCCTGGGTTCGCGCCCAGGCCTAGCGTCGTCCGGGTTAGGGAGGGCTTGGTCGGTAGGGATGTCCTTGTCTCATCGCGCACCAGCGACTCCTGTGGCGGGCCGGGCGCAGTGCGGTGTAGCCTCCGACACATTGGTCCGGCTGGCTTCCGGGCTGGATGGCGCTGTGTTAAGAAGCAGTATGGCTGGTTGTGTATCGGAGGACGCATGACTTTCAACCTTCGTCTCTCCCGAGCCCGCATACCAATAGGTTCCCTTCTTAGCGAGGCATTGGAAAACCTCGCTGGTATTTGTGGTTGAATCTGTTTGAAATATGTGTGGCGAGGTAGTCATTAAAAAATAATGTCAAACACACACAGAATGAGTCCATACAACTTATTATGTGACTTGTTAAGTATATTTTTACTCCTGAACTTATTTAGGCTAGCCATAAAAAAGTGATTGAATAGTTAATAACTCAAGACATTTCAGCTTTTCATTTTTTATTCATCTGTATAAAAAAAATATTTAAAAAATTAAGATATTGAAGAACATCATTCCACTTGGACATTATGGGGTATTGTGTGTAGGCCATTGACCCAAAAATCTAAATGTTATACATTTTAAATTCAGGCTGTAACACAACAAAATGTGGAAAATGTCTAGGAACGTGAATCCTTTCTGAAGGCTCTGTATCACAGTCGAAGTAAGTACATTTTTCCTCAATAAAGCAGCAAAGTCCAAGCTAGTAAAAGGGAGAAGGGAGTCAAGTACGAGTCATTTATATATAATCACGGTTCCCAATTCTCCTCTTTAACAATAAGACTGTTATAATTACTGACTACTCCTTTAACCCTTACTTTCCCCTATTGTCTGTGAACTAACCTGTCTTTAGGTTTCACTTCGCTTTACTTCACTCTGTCTTCCTTTGTCAGTACTGCTTTTGGTTGGTTCGTAGATACGCTACCATGCTACAGTACTAGTGTAATGTGCGTAGTGTCACGTCTGCTCCCGCTCTTCCCCCCTGGTGCTTGAGGGCGCCAGGCTGCCCTGTATCACTCACTCCTATCATCTATCACTCACACCTGCCTTCCCTCGTCACGCGCATCAGCGATATTGGACTCACTCACTCATTTGTATATTTCCTCCCCTATATTTGTCAGTTCCCTTGCTCTGTTCCCCCCTGCTGCATTGATTGTCTGTTGTTTGTGTTACTCGTTTGCTGACGCTGTTCCTGTCTCATTCCATGTCCGTTCCACATGAAATGTTTGACTCCCCGTACCTGCTTCGCCTCTCCAGCGTCATTCCATGTGACACATAGTCTAAATACTGTGATAATTTTTTAACCAAACCGACCTCAAAAAGCACTAATAGCTCAGCACTATGTATTACACAGCCATGTCTACAGTATCTGAGTGCCTGCCACTCACCCAGCTCCCTCTGTTCCTTCATCCAGGCCTATAGGTCATGATATAAATCTTGAGGTACTACTAGGGTTGCCACACTGGGGGTCACGAGTCATGAAGGCAGTGAAATTCCACGTGACCGTAGTACCAGTACTGTCTCTGCCACTCACCCAGCCTCATCTGTCTCCCCTCCCTCCAGGCCTATAGGTCATGATATAAAGCGTGGGGAATGTGTCCTGTCCAAGGGTACCCACATGGGCCCTTCTGAGATTGGCCTGCTGGCCACCGTAGGAGTCACTGAGGTGGAGGTGCAGAAGTTCCCAGTGGTGGCTGTCATGTCAACTGGCAACGAGGTGAACACACAAACACACATATCCATGTACACATATTTTGCCATCGTTCATGGTATCTTTAATACCTGGGATTACAGTGGTAGGTAGCCTAGAGGTTAGAGAGGTGGGTAAGACATCAACCGATTGCCGGTTTGAATCCCAGGTTCTGACAGGAAAATATTGCAGGATGTGAGATGGTTTCCTGTAGAATATGAACAATAAAGTAACCGTGTGTGTGTGTGTGTGTGTGTGTGTGCGCGCACATGTAGCTGTTGAACCCAGAGGATGACCTGCACCCAGGGAAGATCAGGGACAGTAACAGATCTACACTGCTGGCCACCATTCAGGAACATGGCTACCCTACCATCAACTTGGGCATCGTCGGAGACAAGTCAGTCAACAACACTCAATCATAAGCCTCAGTAACAATGGCTTCATCTACCCTCCTAGAAAATATTGGGCTGGTTTCCTGGACACACATTTATCCTAGTCCTGGACTAAAAAGCATGCTCGATGGTGAATCTGAAAGCACAAGGCTAAAATCTGTGTCTGGAAAGCTATAGATTTATCTACGATCAGAAAGATGGGAGGGTATGTACTGTGACCTGTGACCTTTCTCCTACAGCCCAGACGACCTCCTTAATGCCCTGAACGAGGGGATCAGCCGTGCTGACGTCATCATCACATCAGGAGGTGTGTCCATGGGAGAGAAGGTAAGATTAAATAAAAAGTTTAAACAGTGACCTCATAAAAATACATCTAAATAAGCATCACTGCAGGCCCTGGTTTGATCCCGGGCTGTATCACAAATGGCCGTGATCGGGAATCCCATAGGGCGGCGCACAATTGGTCTAGTGTTGTCCGGGGTTATGGGAGGCTGGGGTAGGCAGTCATGGTAAATTCTTCTTTGTTCTTAACTGACTTACCTAGTTAAATAAAGGTTAAATAACAAATGAGTGGTGAGGCAGTGTGCTTATTTAGATGTATTTTTATGAGGTCACTGTGTTTATGAGAGCAAATGACATTGCTAGGGAGTAGTGTTCTGATCCTGCTGTTCTCATCCTGCTGTTCTGATCTAGCTGTTACTCCTGCTGTTCTGTTCCAGCTGTTACTCCTGCTGTTCTGTTCCAGCTGTTACTCCTGCTGTTCTCATCCTGCTGTTACTCCTGCTGTTCTCATCCTGCTGTTCTCATCCTGCTGTTCTGATCCAGCTGTTACTCCTGCTTTTCTCATCCAGCTGTTACTCCTGCTGTTCTCATCCTGCTGTTACTCCTGCTGTTACTCCTGCTGTTCTGATCCTGCTGTTACTCCTGCTGTTCTGTTCCAGCTGTTACTCCTGCTGTTCTCATCCAGCTGTTACTCCTGCTGTTCTCATCCTACTGTTACTCCTGCTGTTACTCCTGCTGTTCTCATCCTGCTGTTCTTATCCTGCTGTTACTCCTGCTGTTCTCAACCTGCTGTTACTCCTGCTGTTACTCCTGCTGTTCTGATCCAGCTGTTACTCCTGCTGTTCTCACCCTGCTGGTACTCCTGCTGTTCTCACCCTGCTGGTACTCCTGCTGTTCTGATCCAGCTGTTACTCCTGCTGTTCTCACCCTGCTGGTACTCCTGCTGTTCTCACCCTGCTGTTACTTCTGCTGTTCTCACCCTGCTGTTACTCCTGCTGTTCTCACCCTGCTGTTACTCCTGCTGTTCTCACCCTGCTGTTACTCCTGCTGTTCTCACCCTGCTGGTTTGGCTGACCTTTTGTATGTTTACTGCTTATCTGAATTCTCTACTTCTCTCTCTGGGTTTTCTGCTCCAATTACTTCTGTTATTGGATCACACATGTACACCTCACCATCTGTCAGACATAGTAACGTGTACACCTCACCCTCTGTCAGACATAGAAACGTGTACACCTCACCATCTCTCAGACATAGAAACGTGTACACCTCACCGTCTGTCAGACATAGAAACGTGTACACCTCACCATCTGTCAGACATAGAAACGTGTACACCTCACCATCTGTCAGACATGGAAACGTGTACACCTCACCATCTGTCAGAGATAGAAACGTGTACACCACACCATCTGTCAGAGATAGAAACGTGTACACCACACCATCTGTCAGATATGGAAACGTGTACACCTCACCATCTGTCAGAGATAGAAACGTGTACACCTCACCATCTGTCAGATATGGAAATGTGTACACCACACCATCTATCAGACATGGAAACGTGTACACCACACCATCTGTCAGACATGGAAACGTGTACACCTCACCATCTGTCAGAGATAGAAACATGTACACCACACCATCTGTCAGATATGGAAACGTGTACACCTCACCATCTGTCGGACATGGAAACGTGTCAGTAGAGATAATCAAAGTCTCCGTTTAAACAATAATATTACACAATAATATACCATATATATTTTTATGTTTCAGGACTATCTGAAGCAGGTGCTTGACATTGACCTCCACGCCCAGATCCATTTTGGACGTGTCTTTATGAAGCCAGGGTAAGACATTCTTTTTTTATTTTATAGTTTAGAGGTATATGCCTTGTTAATTCATCAAGTGAGGATGGTTTAGGAGAGATGGATAGTGAATCACGGAAGGTCTTAGTTGGTTCATCTTCTGTTTTCTTCTCTTAGTCTCCCCACCACGTTCGCCACTGTGGACATTGACGGGGCACGGAAACTGATATTTGCCCTACCAGGTATGTGTTTATGAGCTGTGCAAGTCGTATGTACTGTGTGTACAGTATCTGTTGTCTGTGTAGACCCGTAAATGATGTTGTTGAGTCTCAGGACTGGCAGGGGATCGCCGGCCTTGACTGCTCTGAGTCCAAAACGCCACCATTTAACAACCAAATATACGTTTCCCTGAGAGAAACCTGTTGTATTAATCCAGCAGCATGCACTCAGACAGAGGTAATGTTTCTCTTTAATTACACCCTCCTTTCAGTTCCTACAGCATCCTGGAACAAAACAGCCTTCCTTCCACAGTAGCAGTTTTTTCCCCGATTTGATCATTTACATTTTGTATTTGAGTTGTTTGTATTATAAATATGTTTGTGTGAGGGAATGTTTTATACCAGCCCTCCAAAACCGTGTTCCTAGAGTTTACCGAAGACCCACCCAGCTCTAAACATCAAGCCTCAGCCAGCCCCCTTATCCACACCAAACCTGAAATTGGACCCCTATTTGACCCACCCAACCAGCCCTGCTGACAACAACCTCTTGTCCCTCTACTTTCCTAGCCCCCCCCCCTGCACCTTGACCTCTCCATTGCCCCCAGCAGGCCCCCTTGCCTCTGCCTGTCCTATTGCCTCCCCCAGCCCCCCTGCCTTGCCTCTGCCCGTCCTACGTATGTTCGGAGGGCTAGTCTGTGGCTGTGGTGACTGCCACTCTTTTTATATTCCCCCTTTAAGGTAATTTCACCTTCAGAGATACAGGCGCCATTTTCATCGACCATGTCCCCGACAGTGAGGCAAGCAGGGTGCCTGTGCCACCGCGCGGAAGTAGGTGCTACCACCGTGGTTGACCGTACCGTTCAGTGTGCTCACTGCTCTCTACCGGAAAGCAAGCTTACTTCAAATGAGCTCAGAAAACAGAATTTAAACTGAAAATGGGAAATATTTTTTTTGCTTTAAGTGCTAAACTGAAACTTGGCCCAACCTCAAATGATATGAGCTTAAAATGATCTCAAAATGCAAACTTGAGGCCAAATGAACTTTTTATCTCCCAAACTCAGTTTGGGCATGTTTGGGGGCATTTTTGTTAGTTTTTTTTAGTAGTGATTAAGCAAAATAAGATCACTACACCTTTTAGTAAACCCAAACTTGAATCTTAACAAAAAATGTTCACATAAAATATAGAGTTTTTATTTTCTTATGTGATTTTCTGTTCGGTTTTCTGAGAGAGAAATATTGTTTTGTTTCTGTGGCGTTGCTGTTGGTTCTGTCGCGCCTCGTTCTGTTTCTCAGTGTCGTCCCGAGCCCCTGCGGGTATCTATCCCATCATTCCATGCTGTTGCTTGTTGTTGTGATTTGAGAGCGCTACTCACCCTTCCCCTGCTGTTTCATTTCATTTGACCTTTTTTGACACCTCCCATCACTGCTGCTGGTTGGTGTAAAGACTTTTCCCACTCTCCCCAAAGAGCGCTCACCCACTTCTCCCACGCTCACCCACTTCTCCCACTCCCCTAAAGAGCGCTCACCCACTTCTCCCACTCTCCCCAAAGAGCGCTCACCCACTTCTCCCACTCCCCTAAAGAGCGCTCACCCACTTCTCCCACTCTCCCCAAAGAGCGCTCACCCACTTCTCCCACGCTCACCCACTTCTCCCACTCCCCTAAAGAGCGCTCACCCACTTCTCCCACTCTCCCCAAAGAGCGCTCACCCACTTTTCCCACTCCCCTAAAGAGCGCTCACCCACTTCTCCCACTCCCCTAAAGAGCGCTCACCCACTTTTCCCACTCTCCCCAAAGAGCGCTCACCCACTTCTCCCACTCCCCTAAAGAGCGCTCACCCACTTCTCCCACTCCCCTAAAGAGCGCTCACCCACTTCTCCCACTCCCCTAAAGAGCGCTCACCCACTTCTCCCACTCCCCTAATGAGCGCTCACCCACTTCTCCCACTCCCCTAAAGAGCGCTCACCCACTTCTCCCACTCACCTAAAGAGCGCTCACCCACTTCTCCCACTCCCCTAAAGAGCGCTCACCCACTTCTCCCACTCCCCTAAAGAGCGCTCACCCACTTCTCCCACTCCCCTAAAGAGCGCTCACCCACTTCTCCCACTCCCCTAAAGAACGCTCACCCACTTCTCCCACTCCCCTAAAGAGGGCTCACCCACTTCTCCCACTCCCCTAAAGAGCGCTCACCCACTTCTCCCACTCCCCTAAAGAGCGCTCACCCACTTCTCCCACTCTCCCCAAAGAGCGCTCACCCACTTCTCCCACTCTCCCCAAAGAGCGCTCACCCACTTCTCCCACTCCCCTAAAGAGTGCACCCCTCCAGTCCCTCTTCTGTGCAATTTTAAAAAGTCAGAAGCGTACCTGTCTCAACTGTCTGCCTCCTCATCCCCCCGGCCCAGCCCGGCCCCCAGCCCAAGTCCCCCTGCACAGCCAAGGCCCCCAGCTTGGTCCCCCGACCCAGCCCGGCCCCATACTGACAGGCCAGTGGGGTGAGAAGAGAACCACTCTGCACTGAGCCTTTATCCTGTCCTACAGGGGCTGCCAGCTGGAGCATGTCAATGACAACAATGCTCCTACACCCCAACCCGTCCAAACCTTCTCTGGCCTCTCCTGTCATCTCCCGCCTTAGCCCTCTGAACAGTGGTAATGTCCCGTCCTTTTCTCCCTCTCATCCTCAGCCCCTCTTTTTCTGTTGGTCAGGTAACCCAGTGTCTGCGGTCGTCACCTGTAACCTCTTCGTCATCCCTGCTCTGAGGAAGATGCAGGGGATCCTGGACCCTCGGCCCACCATCATCAAAGCCAGGGTAAGTTAACAACAGAGTTATTTTTTTAATTTTTTTTTACACATAGCTTAATGCAAATACATTGGGGTTTAAAGTTGAGTGTGATGTCATCATTCTGTGCCCTGCTTTCTCCTGTGTGTGTAAACAGCTTTCCTGTGATGTAAAGTTGGACCCTCGTCCAGAGTACCACCGCTGCATCCTGACATGGCACCACCAGGAGCCTCTGCCATGGGCACAGAGCACAGGTATTATCTCATAGACACAATACTTTGTCATCAGCACATTTGCATGTAAAAAATGGATAAGGGAAAGTGTGTATCAAAAAGTTGATCCTTGTCATGTTATTGGCTCTCTCTCTGTCTCCCCACCCTCCTCCCTCTCTCTCCCCCCTCTATCCCTCTCTGCCAACACTCTCCTTCTTTATCTCGCTCACTCTTTATCTCTCTCTGTCTCTCTCCCCCCTAAAGGAAATCAGATGAGTAGTCGACTGATGAGCATGAGGAGTGCCAACGGGCTGCTGATGTTGCCTCCTAAAACAGAGCAATACGTGGAGCTGCATAAAGGAGAGGTTGTGGACGTGATGGTCATAGGACGACTATGATGATGTCATCTTACGGGGACAGATAGATAGACAGGGAGAGAAAGTGGTGCATGTCCACATATCATAACTATTCTGTAATATGCAATGGCACAGCTAGTTTTTGTTGATTTGGATAATAAAGTTCATCAAGTATAATTAACCAACATCTCGAACACAAAGTAAATGAAGTACATACATTGATCATGAAATCTGAATTTGAAAAGATCATTGTATTTCAAAGAAAGACAATGTTATACCTTTTAAAAGTGAAAAAAATAAGAGATTTATTCTGTATTATATTATTATAATTATTATTATTAATATTATATTGTCATATTAAGCAACTCTGTTTAACTTTCATCCTTGCAATTGCTTTGTGTGTTCAACCCTAGACCTTATAGATAGATAGCAGTAGCATTTCAATAACAAGCTGTAGGTGCTCAAAAAAAATACAAATAAAATACTATTTTCTTATCTCACAAAAAAATGATAGTAAATACATATCTTCTTTTTGAACAACGGAAACCCTTTTGAGATAATGTCAGAAGTCCCTCTTGGGGAACGTCCTGATTCTCCACCCTTCTCCTGAAGTGTACACTTGCACACTCCCCGTCATTTTTAAAGGCATTGGATTGGTGAAGGTAGGCATTGACTGGAGGGAGTTTCCACCATTACTAGATCCATGCAGGAATAGAGTGAAGAATCAGGATGTAGCCTTGGTGCTCTGTCTTATTAGGAGTGTTTTCAGGGTCCTGAGGGTGCCTTTAGCTATCTTTCCCCTCCCTTTAGTATTCTTCTTCTCTTCTATGCCTCATTATATGGGCTTTATAATGCCTCATAATGGCTTCACACACAGCTTTGCTTGTTGTTTTTCTTGTGAGTCGTGTTTGTGTGCAGTTGCCAAAAGTGGTGGGTATCTTGGGCCAAAAGTCATAGGGTCATCATGATGAGACGTGGGCCTGTATTCATAAAGTGGCTCGGAGTAGTGATCTAGGACCAGGTCCCCCCGTCTATATAATCTTATTCATTATGATAAACTGATCCTAGATCAGCACTCCTACTCCTTTATGATTACAGGCCTTGAAGGTGGAGAAAGGCAGCGAGTGGTTGCCAGTGCAACCCCTAGGCTGACTGTTTCCCCTAGCTGCCCCCCAGGCCCACTACTGTAGCTTCCCCTCCAGGCCCACAAGCTGCCCCCCAGGCACCCTAGCTGCCCCCTAGCTACCCCCCAGGCCCACTAACTTCCTTCCAGGCTGATTGTTCCCCCTAGCTGCCCCCCAGTCCCACTAGCTACCCCCCAGGCCCACTAACTTCCTTCCAGGCTGATCGTTTCCCCTAGCTACCCCCCAGGCCCACTAACTTCCTTCCAGGCTGATCGTTCCCCCTAGCTACCCCCCAGGCCCACTAACTTCCTTCCAGGCTGATCGTTCCCCCTAGCTGCCCCCCAGGCCCACTAACTTCCTTCCAGGCTGATCGTTCCCCCTAGCTGCCCCCCAGGCCCACTAGCTACCCCCCAGGCCCACTAACTTCCTTCCAGGCTGATCGTTTCCCCTAGCTACCCCCCAGGCCCACTAACTTCCTTCCAGGCTGATCGTTCCCCCTAGCTACCCCCCCAGGCCCACTAACTTCCTTCCAGGCTGATCGTTCCCCCTAGCTGCCCCCCAGGCCCACTAACTTCCTTCCAGGCTGATCGTTTCCCCTAGCTGCCCCCCAGGCCCACTAACTTCCTTCCAGGCTGATCGTTTCCCCTAGCTGCCCCCCAGGCCCACTAGCTACCCCCCAGGCTGATCGTTCCCCCTAGCTGCCCCCCAGGCCCACTAACTTCTTTCCAGGCTGATTGTTCCCCCTAGCTGCCCCCCAGGCCCACTAGCTACCCCCCAGGCCCACTAACTTCCTTCCAGGCTGATCGTTTCCCTTAGCTGCCCCCCAGGCCCACTAGCTACCCCCCAGGCTCACTAACTTCCTTCCAGGCTGATCGTTCCCCCTAGCTGCCCCCCAGGCCCACTAACTTCCTTCCAGGCTGATCGTTCCCCCTAGCTGCCCCCCAGGTCCACTAGCTACCCCCCAGGCCCACTAACTTCCTTCCAGGCTGATCGTTTCCCCTAGCTACCCCCCAGGCCCACTAACTTCCTTCCAGGCTGATCGTTCCCCCTAGCTGCCCCCCAGGCCCACTAGCTACCCCCCAGGCCCACTAACTTCCTTCCAGGCTGATCGTTCCCCCTAGCTGCCCCCCAGGTCCACTAGCTACCCCCCAGGCCCACTAACTTCCTTCCAGGCTGATCGTTTCCCCTAGCTACCCCCCAGGCCCACTAACTTCCTTCCAGGCTGATCGTTCCCCCTAGCTGCCCCCCAGGCCCACTAGCTACCCCCCAGGCCCACTAACTTCCTTCCAGGCTGATCGTTTCCCCTAGCTACCCCCCAGGCCCACTAACTTCCTTCCAGGCTGATCGTTTCCCTTAGCTGCCCCCCAGGCCCACTAGCTACCCCCCAGGCCCACTAACTTCCTTCCAGGCTGATCGTTCCCCCTAGCTGCCCCCCAGGCCCACTAGCTACCCCCCAGGCCCACTAACTTCCTTCCAGGCTGATCGTTTCCCTTAGCTGCCCCCCAGGCCCACTAGCTACCCCCCAGGCTGATCGTTCCCCCTAGCTGCCCCACAGGCCCACTAGCTTCATCATAGTCTGACCTGGTCCTGAAGTCCCACCCAGAGACGTGTATTCTTTCACATATCTAAATATATGCCTCTGGTCCCACCCTGTCCCCTGACCTTCTACTTTACCAACACGGCCTGTCTCCCTCCCACCCTCACCCCTCCAGGACTGCTCACCTCACACATACTAGTATAGGTATGTGAGGGAACTGGAGGAGGGAGGAAACTTAGTCTTTTATTTGTTTAATTTCAGAAGGAAGAAACAGCTTATTTAAAGTGCTGACTGCCTTTTTAACAACTATTCAAACAATGTACAGAAAAATACATGAATACAAAAGAGTGATATTGTACAGATTATGGTGACCAGCAATCCTGACTAAATTAATGAAGCAATTGGGAGATATTGAACTCTACTATAAACGTTTTCTGTAATATTGATGAAACTAATGAAAAATTAAACATCCTTGATCATTATGTAAAACAATTTCTTCAGTCTCTTATTTATAAACTGACGTGTCCAATTGGAAATATAAAACAATTATATTGTATGCTATGCTACATCTTGAGTATATCAAAATATATTTATTTCTACAGCATTGGTCCTTGATTTCAGCAAAAGCTTGCCCTGGGTAAAAAAACAACAACATCCAAATCAACCCTGTCACTTACAGATGTAAAGCATAGACTGTATATATGTAAAGTCGTCTTTCATTGGACAAAATAGAATTGTTTCGGGTCCTGTGAGCAGCATTGTCCAATCGCGAACGTTGTTTCATGCGAATTTACTGGGCACTGTAGAGCAAAAGGGAGACCCTTCACGTCTGAACAACTCTCGAGTTGGAAATGACTCCTAACGCACGGCTACGGAAGAGAGGATCCGGACTGATATTGTGGCACAAAGTTAGCAAAGTTTTTTTTGTTTTTTTTAACTCAACTGATACAAAAAACAGTGGAGTAATATTGGACATGTCAATGAAGAATATATTCTCGACAGGGTTGCGGGAATAAAGTGAGTAGTTCTCTTCCATTTCCTATGTATTTTGGAGTGTCATTGTCTGCGACGCGTTGCCAGGGAAGAGCTAGTTAGCTAGCGCGATCTTTTAAAGTTTGTTCTACCTGATGAACTAATAGAAGAGCATCTCACGTTGAACTAAAGCTGTTGTTTCAACTTCGTGTGATAACAACGAAATTGTGTATTTACTTTAGTAAAATTGTCACCGAATGTCACCTTCCATCCAATGGCATAGCAGAGAATGTCGCAACGCAATGGCTAGCAACTGCTACAAGCTAGAAAGGCGGACTAGGTACTTTTGCCCAACCTGTTGCGTGCGTGAGGTGTGGGTGCGCTAATCGATGCACTCTTTAGACAGATATTTAGTTCGTCCATGTCTTTTGAATAAGATTTGTTGCATGTTTGTCCATAACCATCTAGGTGGCTAGGTATTTGTAAAAAGCAGACTAGAATCTAGAACTGTCTGCTACTAGCTAGCTCGCAAGGTGTAATTTTAGCTATGAAAAGGGCTCGTGCATCTAAAAAATAATAGTATTCCAGCCAGGACACCCATGTCTCAAAACATTATATTTAACTAATTTACCAATCCAGTACAGATGGATGATAAAGAGTCTGTTTTTGACAGTAATGCAATAAAGTCTGACCAGAAAGTCCTCATCAATCAACAGAAGGTGATCTTCATTTGGTCACCATATGGCCTGTGTCAACATGAACATCAGCACGGATGTCTGACACCGAGGTTATGCCCGTATTGTGATCAACTACTCCCTTCAATGGCTGTCTGACAACAGCATCAGTGACTAACTAAATGCAGGCTATTTGTTCAGTACAAATATCTATTTTTAGATATACTAGAAAAGCAATAAAGGTGAAAATACAATCAATGGGGCGGCAGGGTAGCCTAGTGGTTAGAGCGTTGGACTAGTAACCGAGCTGAAAAGGTACAAATCTGTCGTTCTGCCCCTGAACAGGCAGTTAACCCACTGTTCCTAGGCCGTCATTGAAAATAAGAATTTGTTCTTAACTGACTTGCCTAGTTAAATAAAGGGAAAATAAAAAAATAATGATGGGGCGGCAGGGTAGCCTAGTGGTTAGAGCGTTGGACTAGTAACCTAGTAACCGGAAGGTTGCAAATTCAAATCCCCGAGCTGACAAGGTACAAATCTGTAGTTCTGCCCCTGAACAGGCAGTTAACCCACTGTTCCTAGGCTGTCATTGAAAATAAGAATTTGTTCTTAACTGGTTTGCCTAGTTAAATAAAATTAATTTAATGAAGACCACATCCATTTACCACACACTGGGTGCTTATCACCTACTACCCAGCCTGATACTATAATGGTAAAAAATAACAATCTTATCAGTCTCCATAATCACATGCCTCCAGTCACTGCCACTGCCACGTTTGTGGTCCAGTTTTGAGCAGGTAGAATAGCTGAAAGCTATTTTTCAGGAGTTTGATAGCTGTGCAACATGTTATCAAAATGTAACACTTACTAGAAATGCCTTGTCTTATATGGACTATGGACTAGAACGACAGAGGGGCTCTGTCGTTCTCTCCACCTTCATGCATCCTGTCTCTCTGCCCCCTCTCTACCACCCAGGTGCTGTTTGTTTTTATTTCACCTTTTTAAAACCCTGTTACGAGGTGGTTCATGCATCTCTCATTTCCTCTTCCCTGGAATCTGGAATGTTCATTATTCTGTGTGTGGAGCGTTGGAATGTGGAGTGAGAGTTCTGGAGAAGATCAGAATCCTGGTCTGTTTCTCCTCCACAGTGACAGGTTAAGAGAGGATAGGATACACTGACCCACAGCTGAGGTGTCACTGGGGACTCTCTGATTACATGTAATCAGAAGAAACAAGTTCACAGGCCTAGTTGATTTTCCTAGCCTATATTTCTCTCTTTTTAATGTGAGCCAAGAAGTGAGAATAAAAGCAGCGTGTGGGAATGAAAATATCTTGAGTGGAATGTTAGACTCTGCCCAGTGTTGTTTATATTTGGTTTGGCTCAGGACAGTGGGCTGGAGGAGGAGGGCTTCTCAACCCCATCTGTGGTCTCAGAAGGCTAGACCAGGAAAGAACAGACAGACACCACCCTTTAAGAGCTCCCGAGTGGCACAGCGGTCTAAGGCACTGCATCTCAATACAAGAGGTGTCACTACAGTCCCTGGTTCAAATCCAGGCTGTATCACATCCGACCCATAGGGTGGTGCACAATTGGCCCAGTGTCATCCTGATTAGGGGAGGGTTTGGCTGGGGTAGGCTGTCATTGTCAATAAGAATTCCTTCTTAACTGACTTGCCTAGTTAAATAAAAGAATAAGGTTGTCAAGTGGGCTGGTTTTAGCTGCCTGCTGTGCCCGTGACAAGCTGCCTCATGCCCACGGTAGTACAGGTCTGTCCTGTAGAGATGACACCTGCAGTGCTAGCAGGACCATGTGTGATTCACCTCGTATAACCTAGCCATCAACAAGCAGACATTCTAGTGTTGTTTATGGCTACACACCACCAGGACCGGTCAGGACACGGACAGACCAAACACCACCATGATGTTACCATGCTGTTTGCACAGTGTTAGTCTGTAAATCAGATTTAGCCTGGACCAGGAGTGGTATGTTTGGGGGAAAAGACAGTGATTTAGCCTGGACCAGGTGTGGTATGTTTGGAGGAGAAGACAGTGATGTAGCCTGGACCAGGAGTGGTATGTTTGGAGGAGAAGACAGTGATGTAGCCTGGACCAGGAGTGGCATGTTTGGAGTAGAAGACAGTGATGTAGCCTGGACCAGGAGTGGTATGTTTGGAGGAGAAGACAGTGATGTAGCCTGGACCAGGAGTGGCATGTTTGGAGTAGAAGACAGTGATGTAGCCTGGACCAGGAGTGGTATGTTTGGAGTAGAAGACAGTGATGTAGCCTGGACCAGGAGTGGTATGTTTGGAGGAGAAGACAGTGATGTAGCCTGGACCAGGAGTGGTATGTTTGGAGGAGAAGACAGTGATGTAGCCTGGACCAGGAGTGGCATGTTTGGAGGAGAAGACAGTGATGTAGCCTGGACCAGGAGTGGCATGTTTGGAGGAGAAGACAGTGATGTAACCTGGACCAGGAGTGGTATGTTTGGAGGAGAAGACAGTGATGTAGCCTGGACCAGGAGTGGTATGTTTGGAGGAGAAGACAGTGATGTAGCCTGGACCAGGAGTGGTATGTTTGGAGGAGAAGACAGTGATGTAGCCTGGACCAGGAGTGGCATGTTTGGAGGAGAAGACAGTGATGTAGCCTGGACCAGGAGTGGCATGTTTGGAGGAGAAGACAGTGATGTAGCCTGGACCAGGAGTGGCATGTTTGGAGGAGAAGACAGTGATGTAGCCTAGACCAGGAGTGGTATGTTTGGAGGAGAAGACAGTGATGTAGCCTGGACCAGGAGTGGCATGTTTGGAGGAGAAGACGGTGATGTAGCCTGGACCAGGAGTGGTATGTTTGGAGGAGAAGACAGTGATGTAGCCTGGACCAGGAGTGGTATGTTTGGAGGAGAAGAAAGTGATGTAGCCTGGACCAGGAGTGGTATGTTTGGAGGAGAAGACAGTGATGTAGCCTGGACCAGGAGTGGTATGTTTGGAGGAGAAGACAGTGATGTAGCCTGGACCAGGAGTGGTATGTTTGGAGGAGAAGACAGTGATGTAGCCTGGACCAGGAGTGGCATGTTTGGAGGAGAAGACAGTGATGTAGCCTGGACCAGGAGTGGCATGTTTGGAGGAGAAGACAGTGATGTAGCCTGGACCAGGAGTGGTATGTTTGGAGGAGAAGACAGTGATGTAGCCTGGACCAGGAGTGGTATGTTTGGAGGAGAAGACAGTGATGTAGCCTGGACCAGGAGTGGTATGTTTGGAGGAGAAGACAGTGATGTAGCCTGGACCAGGAGTGGTATGTTTGGAGGAGAAGACAGTGATGTAGCCTGGACCAGGAGTGGTATGTTTGGAGGAGAAGACAGTGATGTAGCCTGGACCAGGAGTGGTATGTTTGGAGGAGAAGACAGTGATGTAGCCTGGACCAGGAGTGGTATGTTTGGAGGAGAAGACAGTGATGTAGCCTGGACCAGGAGTGGTATGTTTGGAGGAGAAGACAGTGATGTAGCCTGGACCAGGAGTGGTATGTTTGGAGGAGAAGACAGTGATGTTGCCTGGACCAGGAGTGGCATGTTTGGAGGAGAAGAAAGTGATGTAGCCTGGACCAGGAGTGGTATGTTTGGAGGAGAAGACAGTGATGTAGCCTTGACCAGGAGTGGTATGTTTGGAGGAGAAGACAGTGATGTAGCCTGGACCAGGAGTGGTATGTTTGGAGGAGAAGACAGTGATGTAGCCTGGACCAGGAGTGGTATGTTTGGAGGAGAAGACAGTGATGTAGCCTGGACCAGGAGTGGTATGTTTGGAGGAGAAGACAGTGATGTAGCCTGGACCAGGAGTGGTATGTTTGGAGGAGAAGACAGTGATGTAGCCTGGACCAGGAGTGGTATGTTTGGAGGAGAAGACAGTGATGTAGCCTGGACCAGGAGTGGTATGTTTGGAGGAGAAGACAGTGATGTAGCCTGGACCAGGAGTGGTATGTTTGGAGGAGAAGACAGTGATGTAGCCTGGACCAGGAGTGGTATGTTTGGAGGAGAAGACAGTGATGTAGCCTGGACCAGGAGTGGTATGTTTGGAGGAGAAGACAGTGATGTAGCCTGGACCAGGAGTGGTATGTTTGGAGGAGAAGACAGTGATGTAGCCTGGACCAGGAGTGGTATGTTTGGAGGAGAAGACAGAGTCAAATTGTCTCACTTTGTTTTGTTACCTCCCAAGTGTATCTTTTTTTTGTCATTCTGTTCAGGCAATTCAAGCACGTACTGACTGGGTCATACATTCTTAGTTAAGGTAATCATTTCCAGGTGCTGTCCACTGTTTAGTGTGTGTGTGCGTGCGCCATTGGTGAAAATATGACACAAGGCCATAGAATTAGAATAATTAATAGTAAGTTAATTGGATCTCTATATATCAGACAGACAGGTGCAGAAGTAAACACTGTTCAGGGAAGTTGTTTACTCTTCAGGTCCTGTAGGGTTGTTCCTCTCACTCTGCTTTAATCTGAAAGGTTAGGTCACACCCACAGCCTAGGACCTGCTACTCCTGCTGCTTCCCCTTAAAAACAAAACACACCCACACACACACTGACACCTCCTCCCTTACCCACAGGTAATGAACCTGTTCCATCTGCCTTCACTCTCACATTGTAGTCTATATGCTGCTGCTTAGTCTTTGGGGTTTAGGCCAGGTGGCTGCTGATGTAGAAATAGTATTATCATATACATTTGGTTGATATGTGTAATGAGCAGTTTAGGAAGGTTTCTGCAGCCGCTACCAGGCCCATTGTGTATAGCTGTCTGTGTTGGTCAGTCAGTTCAGTTAGCCCAGTGGTTGAGAGGACCAGGAGGATGACCACTCTGTCTCCACCAGGGTGCTTAGCTAAGCCACACAGCAGCAGATGGTCCACTCAAAGGGCCCAGTGTGTGCAGGGCTTGAAATTGAGGGCGTTTCTTCATCTCGAGGACTTTAAAAAGATGTCTAAGACGGTTCAAAACAGACTTTGGCACAGTCCCGGGACGATAGATCGAAAAATCATACAACCACTGTTGCATCCAAAGGAATGTTTTGCTTAACATTTTGAGAACTATTATTTCATATTTTAATTGCAACAATGTGCACACGGCGGCAGGCCTACATGCAAATGTTCCAAAATGCTAATTGCGGGAAAACACATTTTCTAAAATGCACAAAACAGATGGGACTGTGATAGACTGTATCCAGTTTGCTGAGTAGAGTGTTGGAGGCTATTTTGTAAATGGCATCGTCGAGGATTGGTAGGACAGTCAGTTTTACAAGAGTATGTTTGGCGGCGTGATTGAAGGAGGCTTTGCTGCAAAATAGGAAGCTGATTCTAGATTTAACTTTGGATTGGAGATGTTTAATATGAGTCTGGAAGGAGAGTTTACAGTCTAGCCAGACACCTAGGTATTTGTAGTGGTCCACATATTCTAAGTCGGAGCCGTCCAGAGTAGTGATGCTAGTCGGGCGGGCAGCGATTGGTTGAAAAACATGCATGTAGTTTTACTTGCGTTTAAGAGCAGTTGGAGGCCACGGAAGGAGTGTTGTATGGCATTAAAGCTCGTTTGGAGGTTTGTTAACAGTGTCCAAAGAAGGGCCAAAAGTATACAGAATGATGTCGTCTGTGTAGAGGTGGATCAGAGAATCACCAGCAAGAGCGACATCATTGATGTATACAGAGAAAAGAGTCGGCCCGAGAACTGAACCCTGTTGCACCACCATAGAGATTGCCAGAGGTCTGGACAACAGGCCCTCCGATTTGACACACTGAACTCTATCTGAGAAGTAGTTGGTGAACCAGGCGAGCCAGTCATTTGAGAAACCAAGGCGGTTGAGTCTGCCGATGACCAGCTCGGAAACCGGATTGCACAGCGGAGAACGTACGGTAGGATTCGAAATGGTCGGTCATCTGTTTATTAACTTGGCTTTCGAAGACTTTGGAAAGGCAGGGCAGGATGGATCTAGGTCTGTAATAGTTTGGGTCTAGAGTGTCACTCCCTTTGAAGATGGGGATGACTGCGGCAGCTTTCCAATCTTTAGGCATCTCAGACAATACGAAAGAGATGTTGAACAGACTGTTGCAACCCCTATTACCAATGGCAGCGGATAATTTTAGACAGAGGGTCCAGATTGTCTAGCCCAGCTGATTTGTACGGGTCCAGGTTTTGCAGCTCTTTCAGAACATCTGCTAGTTGGGTGAAGGGGAGGCTCGGGCAAGTAACTGTGAAGGGTGTGGAGCTGTTGGCCGGGGTTGGGGTAGCCAGGAGGAAAGAATGACCAGCCGTAGAGAAAGGCTTATTGAAATTCTCGATCATCGTGGATTTATCGGTGGTGACAGTGTTTCCTAGCCTCAGTGCAGTGGGCAGCTGGGTGGAAGTGCTCTTATTCTCCATGGACTTTACAGTGTCCCAAAACTTTTTGGAGTTAGAGCTACAGGATGCACATTTCTGGTTGAAAAAGCTAGCCTTTGCTTTCCTAACTGACTGTGTGTATTGGTTCCTGACTTCCCTGAAAAGTTTCATATCGCGGGGACTATTCAATGCTAGTGCAGTCCGCCACAGGAAGTTTTTGTCCTGGTCCAGGGCAGTCAGGTCTGGATTGAAACAAGGGCTATATCTGTTCTTAGTTCTACATTTTTTGAAAGGGGCATGCTTATTTAATAACGACCAGGCATCCTCTACTGACGGGATGAGGTCAATATCCTTCCAGGATACTTGGTTGACAGCCTCATGTATCTATTTCAATAGTAGGCCTACTTTTAAATCACTGTCAATTACCTATGACCCTTATTGTCATAATAATTGTGAAGTGTTTTAATAAAAAATATTTATTAATATTGTTATTACATTTTTGGTTTTATTTGGGACGGTTGCTGTTTGGTTGAAATTGCACTTCGGGATGATTCTTGTACAGTGATGAGAAAATATTAGTCTCGAGCCCTGGGTGTGTAGTAGCCCTGGGTGTGTCATTTGTCCTCCTTACGGACACAGCTCTTCTAGGGGGATGGGAAGGTCTGTCATACTAAATTAGCTCAAGATCTTGAGATGGAATGTGTCAGGCTGCCATTTGAATGTGTGTAGTTAATTTGAGGTGCCTGGTGTGAAAATGGTTGAGTAGTGTGCACCACTGCACTTAAATACCACTGTATTCTCTAGACTTCCAATTCAGATCTGATTTCCCACCCCCTCTCATAAACAAATATACACTTATCCATCTCATGACTAACCATGCTATTACTGTTGTTTTAAAAGGGAGCAACAGAGTGACTGGTTGACTGCCCTAAAATATCACTCCTCAGGTTTGTCAGGTGTGTGTTTATAAGAGACAGATGTCAGGCTGGCCTGGAGCTTACTGGAGAGACACAATCTTCAGGCTTGACCTTCCGTAGTTAATCAATACACAGCCCAGGGCATAACTGAAATAGCTACTTATAGCACGTCTACTGTGTTATAAACTGTGTGGTTCGAGCCCTGAATGCTGGTTTGCTGACAGCCATGGTATATCAGACTGTATACTACAGGTATGACAAAACATTTATTTTTACTGTTCTAATTATGTTGGAAACCAGTTTACCTCAGTGGTTTGTGATATACGGCCAATATACCACGGCTAATGCCTGTGTCCAGGCACTCGCGATGCGTTGTGCCTAAGAATAGCCCTTATCTGTGGTATATTGGCCATATACCAACAGTCCTCGGTTCTTATTGCTAGAGTTGTAATTTTAGAGCAAAAGGAAACTGAACCCAAAGAGGTTTTTAGAATGGCCATATTTGTTTAGGCTGCACATAGTTCATACTTTAAGCGATGCAGGCTTGTTTTCAACCACTATTGTAATCTTATTTTATGGTCTTCACCTGCATTGATGCTCTTGAAATGGTAACAGGATGGACTTTGAGAGGCTGGGAATGAAGTCCGTGCTTGTTTGCATGACTCCGTAAGGAACATGGACAATAAGGTGTTCTTCTCTGGCCACCTCATGTAAATTGTGTCCACTGAACACAAGAGGCGTCAGTATCAACACATGAGTCAGTCCGACACTCACAATGTGGTGGCGGAACCTTACCATCACTGTGTTCTGCAAAATTGTTGTAGCAACACAAAGGGGGCAACAGGATACTCAAGGACATAAAATATATAGACTACATTGGCCACTGAAGAGACGTGTGTGCGTGTGTGCGTGTGTGCGTGTGTGTGTGTGTGTGCATGCATGCATGCATATCTTGAAAAATCCTCGTGTGTGTCATTTGCCTCCATAAATTCCAATTAATTTCTTGAATTTGAATAGAATTCAAATTCATCTAAATAGACTTTTGATTAACCACATGACATTGAGATATGAAGACTATTATAAATTAAATTAAACGGTTCCACGAAAGTGTGCATATGAAAATCCTAACTGGCATGCAGAGCAGTCGAAATGGAGGGTCGGGTACAGGTCAGTTTCTTCTGGATAGGCTAGATTGGTCTCTAGCTCCCTCTTTAGTAATTTGTGTCTTCAGTTGTTTTTGTTCCATTGGCCCTGTGCTTAGGGTCGTTGTCCTGTTGGAAGGTGAACCTTCACCCCAGTCTGAGGTCCTGAGCAGGTTTTCATCAAGGATCTCTATACTTTGCTCTGTTCATCTTCGCCTCGATCCTAACTAGTCTTTCAGTCCCTGCTGCTGAACAACATCCCCACAGCATGATGCTGCCACCACCATGCTTCACCGTAGGTTTCCTCCAGACGTGACGCGTACCATTCAGGCCAACGAGATCAATCTTGGTTTCATCAGACCGGAGATGGTCTAAGAGTCCTTTAGGTGCCTTTTGGCATACTCCAAGCAGGCTGTCATGTGCATTTTACTGAGGGGTGTCTTCCGTCTGGCCACTCTACCATAAAGGCCTGATTGGTGGAGTGCTTCAGAGATGGTTGTCCTTCTGGAAGGTTCTCCCATCTCCACAGTGGAACACTGGAGCTCTGTCAGAGAGACCATCAGGTTCTTAGTCACCTCCCTGACCAAGGACCTTTTCCCCCGATTGCTCAATTTGGCCAGGCGGTCAGCTTTAAGAAAAGTCTTGGTGGTTCCAAACTTCTTCCATTTAAGAATGATGGAGGCTACTGTGTTCTTGGGGACCTTCAATGCTGCAGAAATGTTTTTGTACCCTTCCCCAAATCTGTGCCTCAACATAACCCTGTCTCGGAGCTCTACGGACAATTCCTTCGACCTCATGGCTTGCGTTTTGCTCTAACATGCACTGTCAACTGTGGGACCTTATAGAGACAGCTGTGTGCCTTTCCAAATCATGTCCAATCAATTGAATTTACCACAGGTGGAATCCTGTGTCAAGTTGTAGAAACATCTCAAGGATGATCAACGGAAACAAGATGCACCTGAGCTCCATTTCGAGTCTCATAGCAAAGGGTCTGAATACTTAAGTAAATAAGGTATCCGTTGCACTGTATATGGAATAATATATTTTAAAATGTTGACCAATCGAAAGAACAGACAACTCTCGGTCAACCCAGATTATTTTTGTCGGGAGACAGCCAGAGTGCGATATTTACCAGCCATGAAACAAAACTGCAGAAATACTTTGAAGACAGCTAATGCAGCATTTATTTGACTATAACTGTGATCATACTTTACTATGTTTATTCACAAATGCTATTGAAATGCTCACACTGTAGAGTCCTGACCACCCACCAACGTGGCTGGTGAAATAGACATATTAGCCGCAAATGCCAAAATCGACCAGCATTTGACAGGTGTTCATTTTAGGCCCAGTCTATGGTTCTAAACAGACAGACAGTTCTGGAACAACAGATCCAAAATACATCATCACTGCACATCAAATGTAAAAAGCAATGAGGCTGACGCAAACAGATGAGAGCGTTTATCTTAAAATGTTGATAGTTCTTTTTCCTTCATATTATAAGCTCTGAAGGCCACTCACAAATGATCCAAAATGCAATTAGCCGGAAAACAGTTTTCAAAAGTGCACCGCACCCGCGAGAGGATTCATGTGCCAGAAAGAGGGGAGATCTAAAGATGCATCAACTAGCATGGGTTACTAATATGATTAGGATTATCATCAACTAGCATGGGTTACTAATATGATTAGGATTATCATCAACTAGCATGGGTTACTAATATGATTAGGGTTATCATCAACTAGCATGGGTTACTAATATGATTAGGATTATCATCAACTAGCATGGGTTACTAATATGATTAGGGTTATGACTAGCTACTGGACAAAATTAAGTTGATTTGAAAACCAATAGAACATGAGAATAATGCTGGTTTCAATGGCATTTTAAGCATTTATAAAATAATTCCCTCAACATTTCAATGGTTGTATTTTGGCTAGCCTACTTAGAAAGAAGGCAATACATGCTTCATGAACTTACATAAGGTGGGTGATGAGCAACAGGCACTGTCCTTCACTCTCCGGTCTTGTGACCATTTCATCTGAACAAGACGTGCAGTCAAAAGTTTGGACACACATACTCATTCAAGGGTTTTTCTTGATTTTTACTATTTTCTACATTGTAGAATAATAGTGACGACATCAAAACTATGAAAAAACACATATGGAATCACGCAGTAACCAAAAGTGTTAAACAAATCAAGATATATTTGAGATTCTTCAAAGTAGCCACCCTTTGCCTTGATGACAGTTTTGCACACTCTTGACATTCTCTCAACCAGCTTCATGAGGTAGTCACCTGGAATGCATTTCAATTAACAGACGCTATGATGAAACTGGCTCATGAGGACCGCCACAGGTAAGGAAGACCCAGAGTTACCTCTGCTGCAGAGTTCATTAGAGTTACCAGCCTCAGAAATTGCAGCACAAATAAATGCTTCAGAGTTCAAGTAACAGACATCTCAACATCAACGGTGCAGAGGAGACTGTGTGAATCAGGCCTTCATTATCGAATTGCTGCAAAGAAACCACTACTAAAGGACACCAATAAGAAAAAGAGACTTGATTGGTCCAAGAAACACGAGCAATGGGCATTAGACCAGTGGAAACCTGTCCTTTGGTCTGATAAGTCCAAATGTGAGATTTTTGGTTCTAACCGCCGTGTCTTTGTGAGACTCAGCGTAGGTGAACGGATTATCTCTGCATGTGTGGTTCCCACCGTGAAGCATGGAGGAGGTGTGATGGTGCTTTGCTGTGACACTGTCTGTGATTTATTTAGAATTCAAGGCACACTTAACCAGCATGTCTAACACAGCTTTCTGCAGCGATACGCCATCACATCTGTTTGCATTTAGTGAGACTATAATTTGTTTTTCCAACTTTACAATGACCCAACATACCTCCAGGCTGTGTAAGGGCTATTTGACCAAGAAGGAGCGGTGCATCAGATGACCTGACCTCCACAATCCCCCAACCTCAACCCAATTGAGATGGTTTGGGTTGAGTTGGACCGCAGAGTGAAGAAAAAGCAGCCAACAAGTATTCAGCATATGTGAGAACTCCTTCAAGACTGTTGGAAAAGCATTCCAGGTGAAGCTGGTTGAGAGTGCCAAGAGTGTGCAAAGAAGTCAAGGCAAAGGGTGGCTACTTTGAAGAATATAAAATATATATTGACTCCCATTCAACTCATGAGTTGAATTGGCCACGCCCCATAGGATGTAGAGTTTGAGTGACTGGAAGTAGAATTAGCAATTTAAAGAAATTCCACTGTCATAGAGCATTAGATTCACGCTTCAACACCAAAGAATATATCACCTTCCTCTGGAAACAATGTTCATTTACTCTTTTAACCTTAGTGCTTAGAATAGCCAGTTATATGTCGTCCAACCATTTTAATTTGTGTGTCTGCCCTCCAGCTCCAACTCATCCAGTGAGTGATACTGTCAGCCATCTAGCCTAATCCTACGTCACTTACAGAAACTACATTATTCATTCAAAGCGTCTGCTCTGCGTGTGTGTGAGAGAGACGGAGTTTCCAAGGACAAACAGGCTCCTTCACTTTTCACCCAGGGAGATTCTCTTCACAAGCCTTAAACGCTTAACATTCTTTCTTTTGTTACTTATTCTGTACTCAAAAACATCTGCATGTTTTCTGTTTGGTATGACAATTGATACAAGCACTGTCTATTGAGTATGACCTTATGAACTGACAGTTGTTCATTTTCTAGTCCTTTTGGAAATCAATTTTGCTTGATTTCAATGAATGGGGATGTGTATTTTATATTTAATAGGCTATGCAAAATACATACAACCTTGGGAAGGCAAGTGCCACCCTCTTGTCAACACTGGACCACATGTAGCCTGTGTACGGCATGTTTATGTGTGTTTGTTTGAGTGGGCAATCCTCTCATCTAATAGAAACGATTACACCAACTTAGGCTCGTTGTTTACACCTCCGCTCCTCCCATTAAGCCCTCTGTGTGTTTACTGTTTGTTGCCGAGGGCTCAGAGCAAGTGTTTTCCATTATTAGATATCAAACAGTACACGCTTCCTTCATCTATCCCTCTGCCGCACTCTGCTTCATATTTAATAAGGGAGGAAGTTTGCTTTGATTCCACGCGCACACACACTGGCAATAGGTCCCTTATGCTCTGCTCGGGAATGCTGTTTTACATTCTTACCATTTGCATCATGGGAATTTTCCGCTGTCACTGCAACGCTTTGACCTTTGAGACAGGACAGGGCCCAGTGTAGTGGGTGTGTGGGGGGGGGTTCTCCTTAGAGAAACTGCCTGTGCTATGTTCTTCCTGACTCGGATTAGTGACATGCCTTAGTGTTGCCATATTTTCTCCCTCAGGTAACTTCCTCCATTTATCTTAATTGGTAGATTCCCCATACTACTACCTTGACGAATAAAACATATATATCTTCACAGTGCCAGCACAGAATAACATTTTCTTTTTTTGTACAGTTACTTCCAGTACAACCTGGTCTGAAACAATGTTGGTTTTGAAATGTGTAATGGCGCTGTCATAACGCATCAGTCCTCTCCATTCCCCCTGACTGAGCAAGCTGACAGAGTGCCTGCCTGTTGATGCTAAGAGGAGGGTAGAGTCACTGATCCACAGCCTGGGAGAGGACCCACTCCCCTGGGGGAAATCTACAAAGAGGAGAGCCCTCAGCCTAGCTACTACTATAGAGCAGAGCACCAAGTAACTAACTAACCAACACCTGGGTAAGGACAGAGGACCCTATTTCTCTTTACCCCCCCCCTCCCCCACATCTCCCCCTTTCTACAGTCCTCCCTGTGTGTCTTTGTGTTGTCTCCTTACCTCCTGCCTGCTGACAAAGCTGTTGTCATGGAGATGCATAAGGGTCCTGCGAGGCACGTAATCTCCACACAGCAGAGAGGCTGACAGAGAGGGAAAGGGAGTGAGGGGGAAGAGAGGAGAGCCCAGACAAAAAAGAGAGGCAAAAGAGGTAGATGAGGGATTTCTTGAGATAAGGAGGAGGGCAGATTGAGGTCTTGTTCAGATTCAGAGCTGTGCTGAGGAGGTTAGAATGTGTGCCCTGTCAATCTCACTCACTCACTCACTCACTCACTCACTCACTCACTCACTCACTCACTCACTCACTCACTGACTCAATGGGACACAGCTCAGTAGTGCAGGACCTGGGGAGTATGTCCAGCTCGGAGTGGAGCTAACTAGGAAGAGAGGAATGTGACGGGACCTGTGGAGGAGGGGTTGATCCACGGATGGAGGGACAAAGGTTATCTATTCTTCTGGTGTCCGGCTTCATGTGACCAGTGCTGGCCTGTTGGAGCGAGGGAGAGAGCTGGTATTGGTTATCTTCCTGAGATTACAACAGAAAGTGTGTTCCACTGAAATGTCATCTATGTGTACTGACTCCACAGTCACCTTTTATAATCAAATCAAATGTATTTATATAGCCCTTCGTACATCAGCTGATATCTCAAAGTGCTGTATAGAAACCCAGCCTAAAACCCCAAACAAATCAAATCAAAATCAAATCAAATTTATTTATATAGCCCTTCGTACATCAGCTGATATCTCAAAGTGCTGTACAGAAACCCAGCCTAAAACCCCAAACAGCAAGCAATGCAGGTGTAGAAGCACGGTGGCTAGGAAAAACTCCCTAGAAAGGCCAAAACCTAGGAAAAAACCTAGAGAGGAACCAGGCTATGTGGGGTGGCCAGTCCTCTTCTGGCTGTGCCGGGTGGAGATTATAACAAAACATGGTCAAGATGTTCAAATGTTCATAAATGACCAGCATGGTCGAATAATAATAAGGCAGAACAGTTGAAACTGGAGCAGCAGCACAGTCAGGTGGACTGGGGACAGCAAGGAGTCATCATGTCAGGTATTCCTGGGGCATGGTCCTAGGGCTCAGGTCCTCCGAGAGAGAGAAAGAAAGAGAGAATTAGAGAGAGCATATGTGGGATGGCCAGTCCTCTTCTGGCTGTGCCGGGTGGAGATTATAACAGAACATGGCCAAGATGTTCAAATGTTCATAAATGACCAGCATGGTCAAATAATATTAAGGCAGAACAGTTGAAACTGGAGCAGCAGCACAGCCAGGTGGACTGGGGACAGCAAGGAGTCATCATGTCAGGTAGTCCTGGGGCATGGTCCTAGGGCTCAGGTCCTCCGAGAGAGAGAAGGAGAGAATTAGAGAACGCACACCTAGATTCACACAGGACACCGAATAGGACAGGAGAAGTACTCCAGATATAACAAACTGACCCTAGCCCCCCGACACATAAACTACTGCAGCATAAATACTGGAGGCTGAGACAGGAGGGGTCAGGAGACACTGTGGCCCATTCCGAGGACACCCCCGGACAGGGCCAAACAGGAAGGATATAACCCACAGCAAGCAATGCAGGTGTAGAAGCACAGGGGCTAGGAAAAACTCCCTAGAAAGGCCTAGAGAGGAACCAGGCTATGTGGGGTAGCCAGTCCTCTTCTGGCTGTGCCGGGTGGAGATTATAACAGAACATGGCCAAGATGTTCAAATGTTCATAAATTACCAGCATGGTCAAATAATAATAATCACAGGCAGAACAGTTGAAACTGGAGCAGCAGCACAGCCAGGTGGACTGGGGACAGCAAGGAGTCATGTCCTAGGGCTCAGGTCCTCCGAAAGAGAGAATTAGAGAGGGCATACTTAAATTCACACAGGACAACGGATAGGACAGGAGAAGTACTCCTGATATAACAAACTGACCCTAGCCCCCCGACACATAAACTAAATAAATACTGGAGGCTGAGACAGGAGGGTCAGGAGACACTGTGGCCCCATCTGAGGACACCCCCGGACAGGGCCATAATAACTTGTGTCTTTTAGGTCTACTTCAGTCACCTTTTAAAATAACCTGTGTCTTTTAGGTCTACTTCAGTCACCGTTTAAAATAACCTGTATCTTTTAGGCCTACTTCTTGTGTGTAAGGTTTTTAGGGCTGACCCCATTTAGTCGACTGTTCAGTTGTTAGGTCGATAACCAAGATTTTTTAGTTGAGCGGTCGCACATTATTTTTTAAAACATTTTTATGGTGCACAAGACACCTGTCTGATTGGTGCCTGTCTCCGTGGACTGATCCATTGTGGAGGACATGGAGATGGCACAGTCCATCACTCTAAGACATGTGGTACTGACATTCTAAGTGATTTTATATTATGTAAGAATAATAGTGCAACACTAATAAATCTAATATTGATACACACAGGAAACTGTTGTGTGAAAAACCCAGCAGTGTTGCAGTTCTTGACACAAACTGGTGCGCCTGGCACCTACTGCCATACCTCTATTGTCTTGCCCGTTCATCCTCAGAATGGCACACATTCCATGACTCAATTGTTTCAAGACTCCTCCCCTTCATCTACACTGAAGTGGATGTAAAAAGTGACATCAATAAGGGATTGAGAACTTTCACCTGGATTCCCCTAATCAGTCTGGTTTGGAAAAACCAAGTGTTCTTAATGTGTTGTATACTCGGTATATATCTACAGAAATACACTGAGTGTTTGTTTAATAGCCTCTCGATTCCGTGAGCACCAAGCCTCCCATATACCTGCAAAATGTTTGATGAAGCAATTTCACAAATTCAACTGTTTTTGATCTTTGCTATGCTGTAATAACGGCTTTACAATTTATATATTTGTTTGTTAGAAGATACTCTGGTATTACTTAGAATATATTTAGTGTTAAAACTGTTCCAAACAGGCATAAAAATATTACATCACACATTATTATCTCTCTCCTATACCCTCTGTATTTGGGGAGTTTCTCCCATTCTTTTCTGCAGATTCTTTCAAGCTCTCAGGTTGGATGGGGAACGTCGCGGCACAGCTATTTTTGATCGCGTTCAAGTCCGGGCTCTGGCTGGGCCACTCAAGGACATTCAGAGACTTGTCCTGATACCACTCCTGTGCTCTCTTGGCTGTGTGCTTATGGTCGTTGTCCTGTTGGAAGGTGAATCTTCGCCCCAGTCAGGTCCTGAGTGCTCTGGAGCCGGTTTTCATCAAGGTTCTCTCTGTACTTTGCGCCGTTCATCTTTCCCTCAATCCTGACTAGTCTCCCAGTCCCTGCCTCTGAAAAACATCCCCCCAGCATGATACTGCCACCAGCATGCTTCACCGTAGGGATGGTGGCAGGTTTCCTGCAGACGTGATGCTTGGCATTCAGGCCAACGAGTTCAATCTTGGTTTCATCAAACCAGAGAATCTTGTTAATCATGGTCTGAGAGTCCTTTAGGTGTCTTTTGGCAAACTTGAAGCGGGCTCTCATGTTCTTTTTACTGATGAGTGACTTCCGTCTGGCCACTCTACCATAAAGGGCTGATTTGTGGAGTGCTGCTGAGATGGTTGTCCTTTTGGAAGATTCTCCTATCTCAACAGTGGAACTCTGTCCAATCAATTGAATTTACCACAGGTGGACTCAATCACGTTGTAGAAACGTATCAGGGATAATCAATGGAAACGGAATGCAACAGAGTCTCATAGCAAAGGGTCTGAATACTGATGTAAATAAGGTATATCTGTTTTTTATTTGTAATACATTTGCAAAGATGTCTAAACCTGATTCCGCTTTGTCAGGATTGTGTGTAGATTGGGGGGTTTATTTAATCCATTTTAGAATTAGGCTGTAACGTAACTGTGGAAAAAGTCCAGGGGTCTGAATACTTTCTGAATGCACTGTATTCATTTGTTCTTCACAATACTTTTTATTTTTAGTACATTTTATAATTTATTTAGTGTTTTACACTTCCAAATGGTCAGTAAAAATAATACTGTAGTCTAACAGCAACAGTTTGGTACGCATTATACTCACGCAGTGCTTGTTCCTATACCCTCCTTTATCTGGATCTCCTGTAGTTTCTACAACTAAGTCCCATGTCTTCCACACATCTGACTTCCCCTTTCCCTCCTGAGCAACCAGTAAACATTCACCCATTTCCAGTGTCTTTTTCACGTCCTCCACATTCATTTTTCTGTCACGTGTGGTGGTGTCCGGAGTCTGTTATAACCAATTTATTGATGTGATTGATAGGCAGCTATAGGGCAGGCCCTATTGGTCACGTGCACGCAATACATACAGTGGGGCAAAAAAGTATTTAGTCAGCCACCAATTGTGCAAGTTCTCCCACTTAAAAAGATGAGAGGCCTGTAATTTTCATCATAGGTACACTTCAACTATGACAGACAAAATGAGAAAAAAATCCAGAAAATCACATTGTAGGATTTTTTATTAATTTATTTGCAAATTATGGTGGAAAATAAGTATTGGTCAATAACAAAAGTTTCTCAATACTTTGTCATTGCCAACAAAGGGAATATAACAGAGGTCAAATGTTTTCTGTAAGTCTTCACAAGGTTTTCACACACTGTTTCTGGTATTTTGTCCCATTCCTCCATGCAGATCTCCTCTAGAGCAGTGATGTTTTGGGGCTGTTCCTGGGCAACACGGACTTTCAAATCCCTCCAAAGATTTTCTATGGGGTTGAGATCTGGAGACTGGCTAGGCCACTCCAGGACCTTGAAATGCTTCTTACGAAGCCACTCCTTCGTTGCCCGGGCGGTGTGTTTGGGATCATTGTCATGCTGAAAGACCCAGCCACGTTTCATCTTCAATGCCCTTGCTGATGGAAGGAGGTTTTCACTCAAAATCTCACGATACATGGCCCCATTCTTTCCTTTACACGGATCAGTCGTCCTGGTCCCTTTGCAGAAAAACAGCCCCAAAGCATGATGTTTCCACCCCCATGCTTCACAGTAGGTATGGTGTTCTTTGGATGCAACTCAGCATTTTTTGTCCTCCAAACACGACGAGTTGAGTTTTTACCAAAAAGTTATATTTTGGTTTCATCTGACCATATGACATTCTCCAAATCTTCTTCTGGATCATCCAAATGCTCTCTAGCAAACTTCAGATGGGCCTGGACATGTACTGGCTTAAGCAGGGGGACACGTCTGGCACTACAGGATTTGAGTCCCTGGCTGCGTAGTGTGTTACTGATGGTAGGCTTTGTTACTTTGGTCCCAGCTCTCTGCAGGTCATTCACTAGGTCCCCCTGTGTGGTTCTGAGATTTTTGCTCACTGTTTTTGTGATCATTTTGACCCCACGGGGTGAGATCTTGCGTGGAGCCCCAGATCGAGGGAGATTATCAGTGGTCTTGTATGTCTTCCATTTCCTAATAATTGCTCCCACAGTTGATTTCTTCAAACCAAGCTGCTTACCTATTGCAGATTCAGACTTCCCAGCCTGGTGCAGGTCTACAATTTTGTTTCTGGTGTCCTTTAACCGCTCTTTGGTCTTGGCCATAGTGGAGTTTGGAGTGTGACTGTTTGAGGTTGTGGACAGGTGTCTTTTATACTGATAACAAGTTCAAACAGGTGCCATTAATACAGGTAACGAGTGGAGGACAGAGGAGCCTCTTAAAGTAGAAGTTACAGGTCTGTGAGAGCCAGAAATCTTGCTTGTTTGTAGGTGACAAAATACTTATTTTCCACCGTAATTTGCAAACGAATTCATTAAAAATCCTACAATGTGATTTTCTGGATTTCTTTTCTTCTCATTTTGTCTGTCATAGTTGAAGTGTACCTATGATGAAAATTACAGGCCTCATCTTTTTAAGTGGGTGAACTTGCACAATTGGTGGCTGACTAAATACTTTTTTGCCCCAGTGTACATGTTTCACGTAAAGCGAGCAAGGGTTAAAGTAATAGGGGTCAACAAATGAGGTATTTCTGTAACAGAACTTTTCAGTCAGAGAAACGAGTAAGAAACAAAATGGCTGTAATTATGTTGCAGTTTTAGCACAGCGTCATAAACACTTGCTGTGCCTTGGTGCCTGTTCACTGAAGGAGAATGGGACAACATGTGACAGTCACAGGCACTTTTTTGTATTTTTTAAATGTTTTAAACAGCATGGTCATCGGGCTCCCTCTTGAATCATTTGTCTTAATTATTTAATCAAACTGTGCATTAAAACACTGGAGCCACTGGGCTTCGAGGGACCTCCCATCTAGCTAACTAGCAGTCATTCTGACTGCAACATTCTAACAGTATAATTAATACATTTCATATATGCTATTGCCGAACTAATCATTTGGTTGTGTTCATGAATGTGTTTAGGTAACATTTAGAATACAATCTTTTTTCATTTCAAATAACAAAATAGCATTTTCATTAGGTTTTTACTGTGGGCTATATGTAAAAACAAAACACATTCAACTGTTCAATACATTTTATTTGTGGAGTGCCTAACTATGAAACAGAAACCATATGTGTTGGAACACAGCTTCTTTATATATATAAATTACAAAATATCCTAACCACAAAGACACACAGTCAGAAAAACTCGCAGCCAGACGATGAAAATGTCAGTAGTCTAAACATGAGTAGCCTAAACAGTCTAGTTGATGACCCCTGATATGTGGCGTATTGTGTAATATTGACATGCATTTGGTTATAGTGTGTAATAGTGTTTTTTTTATCTTTGTTCTGTCGATGGCAAATAACAGATGCATGGTGCTCATGACGACAGAACGTTTCTTTCTTGCCTTGCATTGGTATAGTGGAAGCGTTGTCTTGTCATTCTTCAGCATTGTACGGCTGTGCAGGTGCCTTATTTTGTGCAGAGGGAGGGAGCTTCCTTCTCGCTTTGGCCAGTGGTGCCGACAAGGTTTGTTTTTTTCACAAGCAACTTATTCACCAGTGGAAGTGAAGTGAAGAAATTGTCCATGATGATGACATTCCTCTCCTTGCCAAAGTAAGGTTCCACAAGCCTCGTCACAGTTTCATTTGGTGGTGTTGCGGACACCTGCTCAATGCGTAGCGTTCTGACTTGTTTTGCACTTCGGATATGTAGGTTCAGGCTGTGGCTCAGAATCAGAAGAGAAATCATCCGAGATGTCATGATTAATTCCATGCCAGCATCTGGGAACCTTTCATTCAGATCTTGTAGCTGCACTAATGCAGCATGTGCATCCGTTCTTCTTGGTCTTCTTGCCATTTGTAAATTACACACACTCTCACTGTGTACTCCTAGTAGATGGATAAGACTGCTTGGATTTTGTGGGTGTACATACCATTTTGAGATTAGAATTGGAATATACCAATCCACTAAAATGACTGCTTTAGCGGTTCTAGTGTTAAAGCATCAGACAAGCTCAGTGCATATAGTTGATTTGATTCAAACACATAGGATGTTTTATATATGGAAAATGTCACTTTTAACAATGTTGTCCAATCGATAGGTTGAAAGTAGAGTTCGACCGATTATGATTTTTCAACGCCGATACCGATTATTGGAGGACCAAAAAAAGCCAATGCCGATTTTATTTATTTATTTATATATATTTTGTAGTAATGACAATTACAACAATACTGAATGAACACAGTTTAACTTAATATAATTCATAAATTAAATATATTTAGTCTCAAATAATGAAACTTGTAAAATTAGGTTTAAATAATGCAAAAACACAGTGTTGGAGAAGAAAGTAGAAGTGCAATATGTGCCATGTAAAAAAAGCTCATGTTTATGTTCCTTGCTCAGAACATGAGAACATATGAAAGCTGGTGGTTCAATATTCCCAGTTAAGAAGTTTTAGGTTGTAGTTATTATAGGAATTATGACGTGTCAACTATTTCTCTCTATACCATTTTGTATTTCATATGCCTTTTGACTATTGGATGTTCTAATAGGTACTTTAGTATTGTCAGCCTAATCTCGGGAGTTGATAGGCTTCAAGTCATAAACAGCACTGTGCTTCAAGCATTGCTAAGAGCTGCTGTTTGAATGAATGCTTACGAGCCTGCTGCTGCCTACCACCGCTCAGACTGCTCTATCATAGACTTAATTATAATATTATAAACACAGATACTGTTGCATATACCCTGACTCTGCGTGCAATAAACACAAGAGAAGTGACACAATTTCCCTAGTTAATATTGTCTGCTAACATTCATTTATTTTAACTAAATATGCAGGTTTAAAAAATATATACTTCTGTGTACTGATTTTAAGAAAGGCATTGATGTTTATGGTTAGGTGCATTTGTGAAACTATTGTGCTTTTTTTTCCCATGAATGCGCTTTTGTTAAATCATCACCCGTTTGCCGATTTTAATCTGTCAACCTCTAGTTGAAACAACAGATGACTTGGTCGACCAGGATTTTGGTTTTTTGTCGGGGACAGCCCTAAAGGTTTTACTTCTTAAGTGTAAAACTGCAGAGCTGTTTCTCTGAGTGCCCTTTGACCCTTTTGTCAGAGAGATCCATTGGAGAGGGGAGTGTGTCTGTGGGTCAAGGGTTAAAAGTACGTGCGTGTGTGCGTGTGTGTGGTGTTTGACTGACTGTGAGAGACTCTCTTTGTGTGCCTGCGAGTGTGTGTGAGGCCTGAGGTATTTGTTTGGTTTAAAACAGTCTGTGTATGTAATATAAGGTGATTAACTGAGTGATAATGGCCTCTGGTCTGGCTCAACCAGCTGACAGACTGACGGCGGAGGGAGCTGTAGAGAACAGCAGGGATAACGAAGGGAGGGAGGGACCTGTAGGGAACAGCAGGGGCCACGGCGTGAGGGAGGGACCTGTAGAGAATAGCAGGGACCTGTAGAGACTAGCAGGGACCACAGACTGTAGTAGCTTGGTGTCTCTGTTTTGGTTGGATTATTGGAATTGTAATATTTTATTAGGATCCCCATTAGCTGTTGCTGAAGCAGCAGCTACTCTTTCTGGGTTCCACGTGTATAAATAGCTTCGTCTCTGGGTTCCACTTGAAGTGTATTTTAGGTTGTTTACAGTGGGTTGGGGATAGAGGTTTTAGATGTTGGCTGGGGAGGTGTGTGTGTAAAAAGCTCATTATTTGGTTTGAATCCTAGATGGTGAGATGTACTGTAAGTGACTGACTGCTCTGTGGATTCATTCTGTGTTTTGTTTTTTTCTGGAAAAAAATGGGCTTAGGTGGTGGGCGGGGCATTGAGCGTGGTCGGCCAATGGGAACAGGTACATTTTACAGGCCCCATCTTCGCAATGTAGAGACAATTTGTTTTTTGCATTTATATGCCAATCTACTGCAATTCTACACATTTCTCCATGGAGCTTAGACATTTTTGCAGTTTTAAATGAATTGTTTTTGGAATTATGTCCACTTTCTTCTCTCCAAACTTTATCTGATTTTAGTTTTTTTTTTTTTATGTTAATACTGAGATTGTATTTCCATTTGTTTGGACTCAGACGGCCCGAAAATAAACGCTTAGGCGGCCTGCCCAAAGATTACAATGGCAGAAAAATCCCTGGTATTGAAATGTAAGGTCGTGTGGCTGTATTATGTTGTGGTTTGTCTGTGACCGACAGCATTGCAGTACCATACTAACCGTTCTTCCCTTCCTGTTCTGCAGGTGTCCTTCCCTCCTGGAATCCCAGCGTCTGCCGAGTCATCAGTAGTGAGTTAGGGTGTCATGGCCGCTGGGTCCCGGACATGCAGAAATCACCCCTCATAGTGCTTCCCCCAGCCAACCACTTGAAAACACACACGGAAGAGCAGGAGAAGGAGCAAGGGTGATAATGATAACCACATCCTATATGAACGGTCACATGACTGAGTCAGACGGAAGAGGAGGAGTTGAGGCCAACCAGGAGGAGCCCCAGCAGTGGCACAGGGAGATGGCGGTTGACTGCCCGGGGGACCTGGGTGCCCGTACCCTGCCTGTGAGGCGCTCTGCCCAGCTGGAGAGGATCCGTCAGCACCAGGAAGACCGGAGGAGGAAGGAGGAAGAGGGCAGGAACAGACAGGAGCTGGATCTGACCGCCTCCATACGGCTCAAGAAGCTGTCTCAGAACCCCAAGGTGGGCATCGATAACCCCACCTTCGACCCCATCGAGGGCCCTGGAGGGCCACCGGGACTGCCACTCAACCTGGGGGCCCCCACTCTACTGGGTGAGTAGGACTGAATATGAGAACAAAGATATACAATATTAAATGCTCTATTAATTAAGTGCCCGTTGTTTGGCATCAGTCTCTGGTCACCAAGATAAAGTTCTAACAAGTTGGTGGTTGTGTCCTGCTGAATTTAAAATCAACCACACTATGTAAGTATGGCAACATTACTGCTCAGATAGTGTGGTGAAGGAAGTGCCATTTTGCTTAAGTTGATCTTTTTAGATTTACAGGAGTGGGTGGGGTCCATCTAGAATTCAGAACAGCATAAAGCTATTATTTAACCAGGTTAGTCTCGTTGAGAAACATCTCTTTGAGAGGCCTGGACCAAGCTGCAGCATCAACACATCAGAATCAGACAGACACATGACACCAACCAGACTAAAATGACAGCTTAATAGCCCTGACCTTGACATCTCTAGCTTTTATAATCATCCATCTCTTTTCTCTCAGTACACATGTATCCTTTGTGTCGGTCTGTGGCTTTCCCTCAGTCTCTTAACCCAAGTTCACTGTTCCAAGTAGGCTTATGAATGACACAACCCCCCCCCCCCCCCTAGTCTGTAGGCCTATGGTGGGTGCATTCCTGTTCTAAAGCTCTGTGAGTGAGTGATCCTCGGGGGGAGGGGAGGGCCCTGTGAGGGGACATTAATTAAAAAGTCTGTTCCAAAACATTCTGAACTAGGGTACAATGGCTGCTCTCTCTCCCTGAGTGGCTGCCCCATCTCCCGCCTGGCCAAACGGGTCGCGTAACCCGCCTGGCCTAAAAAAAAGCTATATGGAGAGAGACAGTAGGTCCTCCATCAGATGAGATGACACTAGCCTCCTAATAACATACCCCCTTTGACACGCCAACCCTCTCCTTATTTTGGTATTACTTACACTGGACAGATATGCCTAAAAGAGGGGTCTTGATTTGAGAGAGCTGGTAAGATTGAAGAATTTGATTTATTTCGGAGTTGTATCCCAGCTATTAATATCCTGTCTTGGCGGGCGACCCGTTAGGCCAGGCGGGCTATACGACGCGGTATTAACTTGGCAGGAAGAGTGGTAGAGCAGGCAAGAACAGCGATGGGGCAGCCATTTGTAGCCTGGTTCAGAATGTTTTGGAACATTCTTTTCTTTTTTAGTTCACTGTTATTTTTTTTCTGCATGTGTGTGTCTGGCTTTTGTGTACTGTATTTCTATGGGTGACCTGTCAGTACAGTATATGTGTATGCCTGAATCACTTTCCTCCGTACAGAGTTGGAGGAGCTGCTGATGTCCCTGAAGCAGGTGCAGCACTGCCTGTCTGACGGCCAGAGCCAGGAGGACGTGGAGCTGGTGCTGCAGCTGGTCCAGAAGACTGACTTCCAGAAGGCCTTCAACATCCACAACGCTGTGGCCCAGCACATGAACAGGCCCAGCCCGCCCTTCCCACACACAGACCGCGCTCAGGGCCTGGCACACGAGGTGAGTTCTGATCTGGAGTCAGTTTGGGGTGTTCTGATTAGAACGGTTCAGGTTAGGGTAAACTGATCATCGATCAGGGCTTACAGATCTCACAGCAGCACGTGAACCGGCCCAGCCCTCCCTTCCCCACTCTTACAGACAGCTTGGGTATTTAGCAACAAAACCGACGCCTGGGCAACTATGGGACAAAACAGTGAGGTTTGGATAGGATTGTTGACAGCATGTAAACTATATTTAGTTTCCAATGTTTATTGAAAACATAAAGTTCCACAATGATCACTTGTCTCTCAAATACATTTGTCCCAGTTATTGAGCAGCTCACTAGCAGATTTTAGCCGTCTTAGCAAGTGTGATGTTGCAGACACCTTCAATGTTGTGCGTTATTTACCACAGAACGCATAGCCCCTCGTTGATTATTCCCTACACACACCGCGCTCAGGGCCTGGCCCAGGAGATGACACCTGGATGCTGATCTCAGTCAGTTTGGGGTATTACTACATCAGGGTTAAGGGTAGGGTTTGCATAGAAAAAACTGATCCTAGATCAGAAATGGCTTAGCACATGAACTGGCTCGGTGGGGGTGCTGATCCAGAGACAGTTTTGTGTTTTGCATTAGAATGGTTAAGGGTAGGATTTCCGGAGGAGTAAGCTGACCTTAGGATCTGTTGCCTGTGGGAAACTTGTACCTGGAACGTATTGAGTAGGTCTGGGGGAAGAGGTTGGTTGTTTGGGGCTGGGGGGAGAATGGTGTGGGTCTGGGGGTAGAATGAGGCAGTAGGGGTTAGTGCTCCTGTATACTCAATTCCAAATCAACCTGTGCGTCGCTCCACTGGTATTTGGCTGAGCCCCCACCTCAGACTTCATGGAAACTAGAACAGAAGGAAATGAGAGGGATACACACTTGATCTGAGGCCAAGAGGTAAGGACTGGGGAGGGTCTGTGTGACACAATGACAGGAATATATACAGTGGGGCAAAAAAGTATTTAGTCAGCCACCAATTGTGCAAGTTCTCCCACTTAAAAAGATGTGAGAGGCCTGTAATTTTCATCATAGGTACACTTCAACTATAACAGACAAAATGAGAAAAAAAAATCCAGAAAATCACATTGTAGGATTTTTAATGAATTTATTTGCAAATGAAATACTTTTTTGCCCCACTGTACCACATGCACACACACTGAGACGTGCGTGCACACACACACGTATGTATGTGTGCACGCATGCATGCACACAAGCAATCGAGTATGATTTGTAGGAGTTGTAGAAACCTTTGCCTGAATTAGGTAGCCTACTAGCCATGAGTTTGACGTTCAGCAGAGTTTGTGCCGTGTATGAGGTTTTAAATGGACAGGAACCTCCACAAAGTACTTCAAATGTATTTTTGTATGTTTTGTCCACTAATGAAGCTTGATTGAGGAGAAAAGCCTCTTTGCCTGGAATCACTGTGTTGTGAAGAAGTGTTAATGAAACACCATAATAAACTCCTGTCCTCTCATTCTTCCCATTCTGCCCCAGCCAGCAGCACAGAACAGCTCCTGTCCTCTCATTCTGCCCCAGCCAGCAGCACAGAACAGCTCCTGTACTCTCATTCTGCCCCAGCCAGCAGCACAGAACAGCTCATGTCCTCTCATTCTGCCCCAGCCAGCAGCACAGAACAGCTCTTGTCTTCTCATTCTGCTCCAGCCAGCAGCACAGAACAGCTCCTGTCCTCTCATTCTGCCCCAGCCAGCCGCACAGAACAGCTCCTGTACTCTCATTCTGCCCCAGCCAGCAGCACAGAAAAGCTCATGTCCTCTCATTCTGCCCCAGCCAGCAGCACAGAACAGCTCCTGTCCTCTCATTCTGCCCCAGCCAGCAGCACAGAACAGCTCCTGTCCTCTCATTCTTCCCATTCTGCCCCAGCCAGCAGCACAGAACAGCTTATGTCCTCTCATTCTTCCCATTCTGCCCCAGCCAGCAGCACAGAACAGCTCCTGTCCTCTCATTCTGCCCCAGCCAGCAGCACAGAACAGCTCCTGTCCTCTCATTCTTCCCATTCTGCCCCAGCCAGCAGCACAGAACAGCTCCTGTCCTCTCATTCTGCCCCAGCCAGCAGCACAGAACAGCTCCTGTCCTCTCATTCTTCCCATTCTGCCCCAGCCGGCAGCACAGAACAGCTTATGTCCTCTCATTCTTCCCATTCTGCCCCAGCCAGCAGCACAGAACAGCTCATGTCCTCTCAGTCTGCCCCAGCCAGCAGCACAGAACAACTCATGTCCTCTCATTCTTCCCATTCTGCCCCAGCCAGCAGCACAGAACAGCTCATGTCCTCTCATTCTGCCCCAGGCAGCAGCACAGAACAGCTCATGTCCTCTCATTCTGCCCCAGCCAGCAGCACAGAACAGCTCATGTCCTCTCATTCTGCCCCAGCCAGCAGCATAGAACAGCTCATGTCCTCTCATTCTGCCCCAGCCAGCAGCACAGAACAGCTCCTGTACTCCGCTCGCCCCATCATTAGAGCCCAAACTAATCAAGAACTCAAACTCACTGACCTGGACTAGAAGGGAAACTCACAATAGGGCCTCGTGCACTCTCTCACTGTGTATCTCTGTCTGCCTTTCTCTCAATTCAATTCAAAGGGCTTTATTGGCATGGGAAACATATGTTTACATTGACAAAGCAAGTGAAATAGACAAGGGAAATATATCAGAAATTAACAGTAAACATTACACTCACAAAAGTTTTTAAATAATATAGACCTTTCAAATGTTATAATGTGCAAATAGTTGAAGTCTGAAAGGAAAACTAAATAAACAGATAAATATAGGTTATTTACTACAGGTATGGTATTTATACTCCACTGGTTGCCCTTTTCTTGTGGCAACAGGTCATACATCTTGCTGCTGTGATGGCACACTGTGGTATTTCACCCAATAGATAGGGGATTTTATCAAGATTGAATTTGTTTTAAAATCTTTGTCTGTGTGATCTAAGGGAAATATGTGTCTCTATGGTCATACATTTGGCAGGAGGTTAGGAAGTGCAGCTTGGTTTCCACCTCATTTTGTGGGCAGTGTGCACATAGGCAGACCTGGCTCTCAAGAGAAGACCGGCTATGGCGGCCTTTAGCAAGGCTATGCTCACTGATTCAAAACCTTTCTTAGTTTTGAGTCACAGTGGTCAGATATTCTGCTACTGTGTACTCTGTTAAGGGCCAAATAGCATTCCAGTTTGGTCAGTTATTTTTGTTGATTATCTTTTTGTTTCCTATGTACGCAGTGTCCTAATGGCCAGTCCTCATGTGAACCACATCACCAGAATACTAGAGACACAAACAACACCACAGTGGGATTAGCCTTGCTCTGGAGGAGACCAATTAAGTGAGGGCTGTTTTCTGCCTGTGTCCACCCTTGTAAAACCCCACCTCCCATAGGCTTAGTGTTAGGCTTAGTTAACAGGAAAGGAGGGATTTTGTCTTGACTGGCTAAAATTGAACTTTTGTATAATTTCAGCCAGTAGTTCTGAGAGTGACGCTCATAAGCCAAAAGTGGTCCCCATTTTATTGTGTACTTCGTCATCCATTTCATATGGGCCAGGCGGGCTCAAATTTGTTGGTACCCCTCCACAAAAAACGAAGAATGCGCAATTTTCTCTGAAATAACTTGAAATTGACCAAAGCCATTTGCATCCACCATTGTTTATTCCATATTTAATAGAAATCAGACTTTTGCTTTAGATTTTTTTTATTCAACATAATATTGTAAGTAATAAAACAAATGGCATGGCCAAAAATGATGGGACCCATAACCTAATATTTTGTTGCACAACCTTTAGAGGCAATCACTGCAATCAAATGTTTTCTGTAGCTCTCAATGAGACGTATGCACCTGTTAACTGGTAGTTTGGCCCACTCTTCCTGAGCAAACTACTCCAGCTGTCTCAGGTTTGATGGGTGCATTCTGCACCTGTTAACCGATAGTTTGGCCCACTCTTCCTGAGCAAACTGCTCCAGCTGTCTCAGGTTTGATGGGTGCATTCTGCACCTGTTAACCGGTAGTTTGGCCTACTCTTCCTGAGCAAAATGCTCCAGCTGTCTCAGGTTTGATGGATGCATTCTGCACCTGTTAACCGGTAGTTTGGCCTACTCTTCCTGAGCAAACTGCTCCAGCTGTCTCAGGTTTGATGGGTGCATTCTGCACCTGTTAACAAGTAGTTTGGTCCACTCTTCCTGAGCAAAATGCTCCAGCTGTCTCAGGTTTGATGGATGCATTCTGCACCTGTTAACCAGTAGTTTGGCCCACTCTTCCTGAGCAATCTGCTCCAGCTGTCTCAGGTTTGATGGGTGCATTCTGCACCTGTTAACCGGTAGTTTGGCCCACTCTTCCTGAGCAAAATGCTCCAGCTGTCTCAGGTTTGATGGATGCCTTCTCCAGACAAATCTCTCCTTTCCTTTCTCTGGTCCATGTTCCGTGTGGTCCACACAATGATACCAAACTGCTCAGTGACTACTTCTGTCCATTTAAATCGTCTGAATGACTGGTTTACAAGATTGGAGATGTGTGTGTGTGTGTGTGTGATACGAATTAGTTTGAAATATCACTATAATCCAAGTATTTATTCTATTTTCTAAGGGGTACCAACAGATGTGTCCAGGCCATTTTAGAATATCTTTGTAGAATAAGCAACAATTCATCTATTTTCACAGCTTCTTTGCTTTATTCTATGACAAACCAAAGGCATGCAAGTATACATGATAAAATAGCTTTTAATGTTATCTCTTTTCAGGAGCAATGAAGCATTATTTCAATGAGCTGTAAGGGTACCAACACATTTGAGCACATCTGTATGTATGTTTTTGTTGCAATTTGTATGATATGTTATGAATCTAGTGCTTAGGATCTTTAAAAGGCATCTGTAACCAATAAGAAACGCTCATTAGCATTGCAAAACATTCTGTCACTCTGCTGCGTGCCCTAATGAACATAACCCAAGCTGAACCTGGGGCCTTGGCTGTGGTTATTTTACTATTCTGTTCGCATGGCCTGGGGCTGGGCCTGCGTGGCCTGGGCCTGCGTGGCCTGCGTGGCCTGGGCCTGCGTGGCCTCGGGCTGGGCCTGCGTGGCCTGGGGCTGTATGGCCTGGGGCTGGGCCTGCATGGCCTGGGGCTGGGCCTGCATGGGCTGGGGCTGAGCCTGCATGGCCTGGGCCTGCGTGGCCTGATGCTGGGCCTGCGTGGCCTGGGGCTGGGCCTGCGTGGCCTGGGGCAGTATGGCCTGGGCATGGGCCTGCATGGCCTGGGGCTGTATGGGCTGGGCCTGCATGGCCTGGGGCTGGGCCTGCATGGCCTGGGCCTGCGTGGCCTGGGGCTGTATGGCCTGGGGCCGATCTAAAGGCTTTTGAAGGCCCATCAACAGAGCATGGATCACCAGATCTTAGAATAATTCACTTTCACCCCACAAGGAAAAAATGAAAACCAGTCAACTAAATGTTGTAACACAAACCCTATGCCCTCTAATCTGGTGAACAAATGTAGCCTATTGTATCAAATAGGTGGAAATATTTAAATACTTCAAACCTTTCTGTAGATATGTTACTTTTTGATGCGTTTCTTTGATCGGAGAGAACAGCTGTTAATTAATTAATTAATTAAACACATTAATGTGTTTCAAGTTTCCGGGCGTGACTCCTATCCCTCATCTTTCTTTGACTTCCTGTGTGTTCATCTTCAGGTCCAGTCTATGGTTCATAACAGCCAACACACAGAGGGTTTGGAGCTCAACACCCTGCTCTCCTCACCACATGTCCAGGTGAGGCTTCCATCCATTCCTACTGGAATGACTAATTATGTGTCTCTGTGTAACCGCTGTGTCTCACCTGCGTCTCTGTCCCAGCATAACCCGTATCCCCCTCAGCAGAACCCGTATCCCCCTCAGCAGAACCCGTATCCCCCTCAGCAGAACCCGTATCCCCCTCAGCAGAACCCGTATCCCCCTCAGCAGAACCCGTATCCTCCTCAGCATAACCCGTATCCCCCTCAGCAGAACCCGTATCCCCCTGGGAGTTTGTTCAGGTCAGGAGTGTGTTGATTCAGCTGTGATCAGCTGTTGGCTCCTAATCTCTCTCCCACATCCTTCCTCTGAGTTTATACTATATGACCAAGCTGTCTTCCCCTGAGCCCTGTATACTGCTTCTGCAATGTGACCAAGCTGTCTTCCCCTGAGCCCTGTATACTGCTTCTGCAATGTGACCAAGCTGTCTTCCCCTGAGCCCTGTATACTGCTTCTGCAATGTGACCAAGCTGTCTTCCCCTGAGCCCTGTATACTGCTTCTGCAATGTGACCAAGCTGTCTTCCCCTGAGCCCTGTATACTGCTTCTGCAATGTGACCAAGCTATCTTCCCCTGAGCCCTGTATACTGCTTCTGCAATGTGACCAAGCTGTCTTCCCCTGAGCCCTGTACACTTCTACCTTTCCCTTACACTCAGACTGGTCTCTGTCCCCCACATCTACAATTGATTTGTTATTTTATTTAAATAGGCAAGTCCGTTAAGAACAAATTCTTATTTACAATTATGGCCTACCCCTGCCAAACCCTCCCCTAACCCTGCCAAACCCTCCCCTAACCCGTACGACGCTGAGCCAATTGTGTGCCACCCTTTGGGACTCCCGAATACGGCCGGTTGTGACACAGCCTGGAATCAAACCAGGGTCTCTAATGATGTCTCTAGCACTTCAATGCAGTGCCTTAGACCGCTGCGCCACTCAGGAGGCCAATGATACTGCTGCTCCTCTGAGACACCAGGGCATGTTCAGTAGGGAGGGACGGTTTGAAACAGATTGATAAGGGAGGTACTACCTGAATGTTTTGCTACAGTGTGTAATACTGAACATGACCCAACACACAGGAGGATGGAGGAGAGGAAGAAGGTAGATCTAGTGAGGTAACTAACCAGGCCTTTCTCCCCACGGGATGATATGGCTGTTAGTCTGTTACTACTTACTGAAGGTTTCTTATATCATGTTTCTCCTCCTGGATTTTCTTCCTTCCACATTAATCAAATCCAAGTTTATTGGTCGCATAAACAGATCTGCAGATGTGCAGGTGCAGCGAAATGCTTGTGTTTCTAGGTCCAACAGTGCAGTAGTACCTTGTAATAGAAATACACACATAATCCAGAAAATAAATATAGGATGAGCCTTGACTAGAATACAGTGTATACATATAAAGTGGGTGAAACCGCATCTAAACATTATTAAAGTGACCAGTGTTCAATGACTCTATGTACAGCAGTCTCTAGGCTGCAGGGTAGAGTACCGGGTGGTAGCCATCTAGAACAGTCTCTAGGCTGCAGGGTAGAGTACCGGGTGGTAGCTATCTAGAACAGTCTCTAGGCTGCAGGGTAGAGTACCGGGTGGTAGCTATCTAGAACCGTCTCTAGGCTGCAGGGTAGAGTACCGGGTGGTAGCCATCTAGAACAGTCACTAGGCTGCAGGGTAGAGTACCGGGTGGTAGCCATCTAGAACAGTCACTAGGCTGCAGGGTAGAGTACCGGGTGGTAGCCATCTAGAACAGTCTCTAGGCTGCAGGGTAGAGTACCGGGTGGTAGCCATCTAGAACAGTCTCTAGGCTGCAGGGTAGAGTACCGGGTGGTAGCCATCTAGAACAGTCTCTAGGCTGCAGGGTAGAGTACCGTGTGGTAGCCATCTAGAACAGTCTCTAGGCTGCAGGGTAGAGTACCGGGTGGTAGCCATCTAGAACAGTCACTAGGCTGCAGGGTAGAGTACCGGGTGGTAGCCGGCTAGAGCAGTGACTAAGGTTCAGGGCAGGAAATAGAAGAATATCAGGGGGCTCTGGAAGTAAAGACTACAGTACTGTTAAAGACAGGTCTCTGTGGATGTGTGCGTTCATGCGCCTATCTCTGCCTGTGTTTTTGCTTTACAAGTCACTGAAAGTTAACCTACTAAGTGTGATTGTTATCTCCAAGTAAGCCTTGTCTGAGCCAGAACTGCCCATAGGGGCAGGAGCATATCTCCTGTTTCTGTAGAGTGAGGCAGCTTGATGTACAAGTGCACCCACTAGACATGATGCTAGTCTTTCACATGGCCTTGCCCCCCAATCCATTGTCTTAAAGCTGACTGGCAAGCAGAGAGGTGTGACTCGACCGGGGATCGAACCCCTACGTTTCAACCTCAGGCCGGACACTAACCACAAGGCCACTGAGTTGGTGTGTGAGCATATTGTAAAAGTCTAGTAGTTAACCCAGAATGTATGACTGCTCTCTGTGCCTTTCAGTGCTGCTGGCCAGTGACTGTATGGTGGAGAGAGGACAGGGAGGGATGTTGTGTTTCCTATAAAAGTGTCTAGTTAACCCAGTAATTCTGACCAGTACGTCCCCTGTCCCTCCCCAGTAGGTACTACTGGCCCATGACTGTATGGAGTCTGTGTCTTGGTGTGCCAGTCTAACCTGTGTCTCTGCATCCAACCCTCTAGCAGCTAGAGTCTGGTTAGTTAACCCAGTAAGGCTAACCCTATGTCCCCTGTACCTCCCCAGGCAGTGCTTCTGGCCCATGACTGTGTTGCGGAGCAGGAGATGCAGCTGGAGCCCCTGACCCCTGACCCCTGTGAGGCTCTCACCCAGTGGGGAGGGGAGACTGTCAAGATAGTCCGCATGGAGAAGGCCAGGGACATCCCACTGGTGAGACTCCTTTAAAACACACCAACAGTCATGAATCATCATATGAGTAGACATAGGCTGTCTGAAAAGTCCCAGCTGTCAAATCCTCGGTTCTTCCAGTCTTTGTTTTCTCAATTCCTCCCTCAAAGCTTATTGGAGGAGAGGATCCAAGGTCCCGCCCTTCGGGATCCCCCCTCCCAATGAGCTTTGAGAGTGTAGCGACGAATCAAGGACGGGAGGAATCGAGGATTTGACAGCTTGTATTTAGGTTTTAGGCTGAGTATCTGTAAACAACGTTTTGACAAGTGCTAATGTAAAAAGGGCTTTATAAAATACATTTGAATGAATGTACACTTTTCAGACAAAGCCATCATCTCTCTTATCAGAAAAGTTGAATCCCTCCTGTATCTATCACTAACCTCTGTTCCTCACCCTGTGTATGTGCGGCAGGGTGCGACAGTGCGTAACGACATGGACAGTGTGGTAATAAGCCGCATCGTGAAGGGCGGTGCGGCGGAGCGCAGCGGGCTGCTGCATGAAGGAGACGAGGTTCTGGAGATCAACGGAGTGGAGATCAGAGGGAAGGACGTCAACGAGGTCTTCGACATCCTGGCCGAAATGCACGGAACCCTGACCTTCATCCTTATCCCCAGCTCACAGAACAAACCCCCGCCCATCAAAGAGACTGTGGTGAGTACAGACCGAACCCCCGTCCATCAGAGAGACTAGTGAGTACAGAACAAACCCCCGTCCATCAGGGAGACTGTAGTGAGTACAGACCAAACCCGTGTCCATCAGAGACTATGGGGAGTACAGACCAACCCCCCCCCCCCATCAGACTGTGGTGAGTACAGACCAAAACCCCGCCCATCAGAAACTGTGGTGAGTACAGACTCAAAACCCCGCCCATCAGAGACTGTGGTGAGTACAGACCAAAACCCCGCCCATCAGAGACTGGGGAGTACAGACACATCTCCATGTCCGACCACCTCTCCTCTCAGCTTCTATCCCAACCTTGGCTGTGATGTCCGTCTGTCTGTAGCATTCACACTGTTCCAAGTTCCAATGGTTCTCAGTGGGTTGGACAGCATGGTTCTGACCCATGTTGCTTTGATTCCCACATGGGCCACCACATACTGAATATGTCCTTATGAACACTACATTGTTTTGGATTATAAACTGGGTGGTTCGAGCCCAGAATACTGATTGGCTGACAGCCATGGTATATCAGATTGTATGACTAAACATTTGTTTTTACTGCTCTAATTACTTTGGTAATACATTCTCGGGCCTTATTGCTTAATTAGAGCATCTGCTACATGACCATATTTACAAATGTGAATCTTAATGTAATTCTAGAATATACAGATTAACTAGAAAAACTAAGGTAATGTCTTGTCCTCTTTTCCACCAGGTCCATGTGAAGGCTCACTTTGACTACGACCCGTCTGATGACCCCTACGTGCCGTGTAGGGAACTGGGCCTGTGCTTCCAGAAGGGAGACATCCTCCACATCATTAGCCAGGACGACCCCAACTGGTGGCAGGCCTACAGGGACGGAGACGAGGACAACCAGCCCCTGGCCGGGCTAGTACCAGGTACACTACCCTGACCCCAACCAGCACCTGGCCGGGTTAGTACCAGGTACACTACCCTGACCCCAACCAGCACCTGGCCGGGTTAGTACCAGGTACGCTACCCTGACCCCAACCAGCACCTGGCCGGGTTAGTACCAGGTACGCTACCCTGACCCCAACCAGCACCTGGCTGGGTTAGTACCAGGTACGCTACCCTGACCCCAACCAGCACCTGGCCGGGTTAGTACCAGGTATGCTACCCTGACCCCAACCAGCACCTGACCGGGCTAGTACCAGGTACGCTACCCTGACCCCAACCAGCACCTGGCTGGGTTAGTACAAGGTACGCTACCCTGACCCCAACCAGCACCTGGCTGGGTTAGTACAAGGTACGCTACCCAGCCTCTACACAGATTGAAGGACTGTTAAGGAGAATTTAGCTTGGAAACCTCGGAAAGTTATCTTATGCTATTTGCAGGTTTTAGGTGTGTGTGTGTGTGTTGCTTTTTTGGCCAGGTCTGTCTTGAAAAGAAGATTTTCTGGTTAATTAAAGGAGAAATAAAATGCCTCCTAACAAACTGGACCAGTTTCAGGTCATCAATGTAGATCATCAGACCGTGTTTAACAACATCTCTTCTCTTTGTAAATGCAGGCAAGAGCTTCCAGCAGCAGAGAGAGGCCATGAAGCAGACCATAGAAGAGGATAAAGAGCCTGAAAAGTCGGGAAAGCTGTGGTGTGCTAAGAAGAACAAGAAGAAGAGGAAGAAGCTCCTTTACAACGTCAAGCAGAATGATGGTAAAGCCAGCTCAGAAGAATTCACCAAGTACATTTACACACACCCATGCCTTTTCCATGACCGACCGATCAGGTTATGATCCCTTACTGATGTCACTTGTTAAATCCACTTCAAATCAGTGTGGATGAAGGGGAAGAGACGGGTTAAAGAAGGATTTTGAAGCCTTGAGACATGGATTGTGTATGTGTGCCATTCTTACCCTAAAGGGTCTGACAAAATATTGAAGTGCCTTTGAAAGGAGTATGACCGTAGGTGCCAGGCGCACCGGTTTGTGTCAAGAACTGAAACGCTGCTGGGTATTTCACGTTCAACAGTTTCCTGTGTGTATCAAGAATGGTCCACCACCCTAAGGACATCCAGCCAACTTGACGCAACTGTGGGAAGAATTGGAGTCAACATCCCTGTGGAATGCTTTTGACACCTTGTAGAGTCCATGCCCGACCAACTGAGGCTGTTCTGAGGGCAAAAGGGGGGTGCAACTCAATATTAGGAAGATGTTAGTAATGTTTTGTACACTCCGTGAATATTGCAGGTGTCGTGCAGTTATTTGATTGCAGTTTAGGATGGCTGGTGGAGTGCGTAGTCTCTTAGTCCCACTCCCCATGGACCAGATGGCTGGTGGAGTGCGTAGTCTCTTAGTCCCACTCCCCATGGACCAGATGGCTGGTGGAGTGCGTAGTCTCTTAGTCCCACTCCCCATGGACCAGATGGCTGGAAGTAGAGCATGGTAGAGTGCTGTAGCAGAGATGTTTGCAGACTGGTGTAGAATGAACCTAATATGGGTACCCTGGGCCTGTATTCAGTGTCTCAGAGTAGGAGTGCTGATCTAGGATCAGGTTTGTATTTTAGATCACAGTGTATGAGATTATATTGGGCACGGAGGACCTGATCCTAGATCAGCACTACTACTCTGAAACTCTTAGTGAATATGAGTCCTGGTTGCTGGGGGGGCTGTTTGTCTCTGGTTCTGGAATGTGCGGCTGTGCTTGTTTTAATGCTTATGCATTATGCATGTGAAGTTATTCACACTTACTCTTCCCTTATCACTATTGACTGTTACTCATATCTCTTATACCCCGAGTTACTATTTTATAACCTGAGCAAAAAATAGCCCTAGTAGTCGTAGGCCTGAGAAAGAGAGATCACTTACTTTAGCCAGCTTTAGCCAAAAGACCATGTACTATGAAAGTTAGTATTTTCACTTTAATGGACTGTGGTTGGAATGAACCCAAGATATAGTAGAAGAAATGACAAGAACAGGATAAATGTTGACGTTTCAACAAAAGGCCTTTCTCAGGCTCAAGTCTTTTTTCATTATACCAAGATAGGAATAGTGTTTGAAATTAAACTAAAACTGTCTTGTTCCTGCTTTGTCTGTATCTCTGCTGCTCCCCAGACAACGACAGTGAGGAGATCCTGACCTATGAAGAGATGGCGCTCTACCACCAGCCAGCCAATCGAAAGCGACCCATCGCCCTGATTGGTCCTCCCAACTGTGGGCAGAACGACTTGAGACAGAGACTGCTGTCCAGCCAGCCAGACAGATTTGGGGGAGCAGTCCCACGTAAGTGTCAAATTGATCAAACGTTTATTTTCAAAGGTGAACTTTCCCCTTGAACTGCACTCCTCAGTGCTCCCTGAAGGCTTTCCTCAAACTCTCTCTTGGACTTATTCACTGTACATGTATTATCAGGCTGATCTATGTAGGTACTAGTCCATTGTCGAACGTCAGGTACTGCGACGGCTGAGGGACGAGCTTTGCGTAGGAGTGACACCATCTGACGCCAGACAATGGGTCCTAGGTAATGATGCACTCATATGATATTTTTGGCCGATACGATATCCAATATTTTCCTTGACAAAAAAACCCGATACCGTCATTTAAAATTTGAGCGGCCTTTTAAGCATTCTAGTACAGTTAAATACACTGCTCAAAAAAATAAAGGGAACACTTAAACAACACAATGTAACTCCAAGTCAATCACACTTCTGTGAAATCAAACTGTCCACTTAGGAAGCAACACTGATTGACAATAAATTTCACATGCTGTTGTGCAAATGGAATAGACAACAGGTGGAAATTAGACACCACCAATAAAGGAGTGGTTCTGCAGGTGGTGACCACAGACCACTTCTCAGTTCCTATGCTTCCTGGCTGATGTTTTGGTCACTTTTGAATGCTGGCTGTGCTTTCACTCTAGTGGTAGCATGATACGGAATCTACAACCCACACAAGTGGCTCAGGTAGTGCAGCTCATCCAGGATGGACCATCAATGCGAGCTGTGGCAAGAAGGTTTGCTGTGTCTGTCAGCGTAGTTTCCAGAGCATGGAGGCGCTACCAGGAGACAGGCCAGTACATCAGGAGACGTGGAGGAGGCCCTAGGAGGGCAACAACCCAGCAGAGGACCGCTACCTCCTCCTTTGTGCAAGGAGGAGCAGGAGGAGCACAAATGTGTTTCTGACCGTTTGAGCAGACACATGCAGACTCCATGAGGGTGGTATGAGGGCCCGACGTCCACAGGTGGGAGTTGTGCTTACAGCCCAACACCGTGCAGGACATTTGGCATTTGCCAGAGAACACCAAGATTGGCAAATTCGCCACTGGCGCCCTGTGCTCTTCACAGATGAAAGCAGGTTCACACTGAGCACATGTGACAGTCTGGAGACGCCGTGGAGAACGTTCTGCTGCCTGCAACATCCTCCAGCATGACCGGTTTGGCGGTGGGTCAGTCATGGTGTGGGGTGGCATTTACTAATGGATGCAAACAATGTTCTTCCCCAAAAACATAGCAAAATGACAAATCTGTTTCAGTAGCTTATAGCTAGCTAGCTATATAGCTAGGTGTCATCTAAAATAACCGTAACTTATAAGACAGTTCTTGTTTGATTAATGGTCGGACCCATCTATGTGAAGCTAGCCACAATAAGGATTAGCCACAATAGTGGACTATGTGGTTAGCCTTCAAAATACGTTTGTCATTGACGGTGATGCAAATGAATACAAATAGTAGAATTATGCCATAATTGAATAGATCATGCTCAATGAGGTTGGAATGTTATATAAAATCAACAAAAGACAATTTGTTAATTTGACAAAAATCTGTTTAAATCATTCTGAATGTATTATACTTTAGAATTTCATTGGGAGTATACTTATTTCACTGTACATCCTTACTTATGGTTTGTGGATCAGTGACACCCAGAGAACATTAGCATCGTAGCTCTTATCGCGGGACTCAAACAACTGTGAATTGAGACACCATTTATTGTCAACCTATGTGTATTGAAAACTATTGCTGAGGAAAAACAATACTGCGTGGATGTTTGAGTCTGATAACTCTGAGGAGGAGTATTGAGTAGACTGATACCCCATTTCATTGCTCCCCAATCATTAGGTAGAGCTATACAGTGCAATATGAATGTCAATACACCCAATAGGCTGACTGGGGAGGTGATGTCACAGTCCCGCGATAAGAGCACCGCTAATATTTGCGTAAACTCTTAACAGTTGTGTTCTGTGGGTGTCACCGAGTAGACTTTTACCCCATTTCACATTTCAACCTTGTTTAACATTATCTAGTCTAAATATGGCATGATTCCACCAATTGTAACCTTTTGCATTACTTTCGAATAGGTACTTTTATTTTGAAGGCAAACTGCAAATTCCACTATTCTGCCTAATCCTTATTGTGGCTAGCTTCACAACACATAACCTGGTCCGGTCGAGCCTCACTAGCCAGATGATAATTAAGATTATAACGTTAGCTTTGGGCTGGCTAGTGTTAAGGGTTGCGTCAATTGAATCTGGTATCAGGATAAGTATGAAACTGAGTCACCGAATTGTATACTATGTATTTTTTATTAGCTAAGCCATAAGTGGTAAATGCAATTTTCGTATATACGGGCTCTCTGTCACACCTCACAGAGAACTGACTTGTTCCTGACAAAGATATTATAATATACTCTTGACAGAAGTAGTTCCTGCTTCCGAGCCGGCCTGTCAGAGTAGAGACTGGGCGTGGTTTAAACTCACCCAGCCTATCGTTGATTGTTGGCGCACAAGCTGGTCCCAGCCTCCTAGGCGCTTCAGCGGTCAGTCGTTGTAGTTGTGTAGAATATCTAGGCGCTCACACACTCAATACAGTTATCTCACACCTGGCTCCTGTTATCTAACAAAAGACCGTTTGTTCTCGCAACACTACGTTCTGAATGTGCCCCCACCACTCATTGCACAGTTCTTGTCTTCATGTTATTCTGTATTTTTCCATCATGAGAAAGGCCCATGGCCCTGAAACTGTTAACAATGTCTCAAGTCAGCTATGTTGCATAACACATATACCCACACAAGCCAACAGCAAATAATATTCCATCACATATGATATGGTAAGGGCTATAGTGTATAACACAGAACCTCACACTAGCTATTTATTTTCATGAACTGAAGCTCAATTGGTGAACAACAAGTGGCTACCTAGCTAATACTTATTCACAATAATTCATTAATCATTGCTAAGGATAGTAAAAATGACTGCAGTTTCTACTGGTCATTGTTTTCAGGCTGGTTGTATTGGTGCTACCTTGGTACCAAGCTAAAGCTAGCTAGCTACCCCAGAAGTTGCGGTCAAACAAATAATACTTTATTACCATCGCGGTATTGTAAACACATTGTTCGTGGCTGGTGGTTGCTTGTTTGCAGACGTTTTTGTACAGCTTTGACAGTGCTACTGATAGTAGTGGTGGCGCTTGGCTTGCACGTGTAAATTCACAACATTCTACAATAGAACTGCTATTTAACTCGTCAAATATATTTTTGGACACGCAAAGACCCAAATGGCCTTCCGTAGTATGTCGTGAAGCTATTACTGTGTAACTTGGTAGGGCAACATTTGAAAAATAGCACACTTGGTAACGTTAATGTGTACCGGTGCTCGGCCTGTCACGAAAGCCAACATCACCCACGACAGAGAACGGTTGATTATCTTGGAGTTAATGGATTTCGCCTTTTGAGTTGTCTTGCTGAAATTATCTTATTCTTTTAAATGACTGCTCGACTTGTTGATAGGTTAGGAATGCTGTGTTGCAGTGTAGAGCAACATTTTACATGGCGTCGTTTACATACACCTTAGCCAAATACATTAACCCAGTTTTTCACAATTCCTGACATTTATTCCTAGTAAAAATTCCCTGTCTTAGGTCAGTTAGGATCACCGCTTTATTTTAATAATGTGAAATGTCAGAATAATAGTAGAGTGATTTCTTTTAGCTTTTATTTCTTTCATCACATTCCCAGTGGGTCAGAAGTTTACATACACTCAATAAGTATTTGGTAGCATTGCCTTTAAATTGTTTATCTTGGGGCAAATGTTTTGGGTAGCCTTACCCAAGCTTCCCACAATAAGTTGGGTGAATTTTGGCCCATTCCTCCAGACAGAGCTGGTGTAACTGAGTCAGGTTTGCAGGCCTCCTTGCTTGCACATGCTTTTTCAGTTCTGCCCGCAAATTTTCAATAGGATTGAGGTCAGGGCTTTGTGATGGCCACTCCAATACCTCAACTTTGTTGTCCTTAAGCCATTTTGCCGCAACTTTGGAAGTATGCTTGGGGTCATTGTCCATTTGGAAGGTCCATTTGCGACCAAGCTTTAACTTCCTGACTGATGTCTTGAGATGTTGATTCAATTTATCCACGTAATTTTCATTCCTCCTGCAGTCCCTCCTGCAGCAAAGCACCCCCACAACATGATGCTGCCACCCCCATGCTTCATGGTTGATATGGTGTTCTTTGGCTTGCAAGCCTCCCCCTTTTTCCTCCAAACATAATGATGGTCATTATGGCCAAACAGTTCTAATTTTGTTTCTTCAGACCAGAGGACATTTCTCCAAAAATGTATGCTCTTTGTCCCCATGTGCAGTTGCAAACAGTCTGGCTTTTTTATGACGGTTTTGGAGCAGTGGCTTCTTCCTTGCTGAGTGGCCTTTCAGGTTATGTCGATTATAGGACTCATTTTAATGTGGATATAGATACTTTTATACCGGTTTCCTCCAGCATCTTCACAAGGTTTGCTGCTGTTCTGGGATTGATTTGCACTTCACACCAAAGTACGTTCATCTCTAGGAGACAGAACGCATCTTCTTCCTGAGCGGTATGATGGCTGCGTGGTCTCATGGTGTTCATACTTACGTACTATTGTTTAAACAGAGGAACCTGGTACCTTCAGGTGTTTGTAAATTGTGCTGAATAATGAACCAGACTTGTGGAGGTCTACAATATTTTTCCTGAGATCTTGGCTGATTTCTTTTGATTTTCCCATGATGTCAAGCAAAGAGGCACAGAGTCTGAAGGTAGGCCTTGAAATACATCCACAGGTACACCTCCAATTGACTCAAATTATGTCAATTAGCCTATCAGAAGCTTCTAAAGCCATGACATAATTTTCTGGAATTTTCCAAGCTGTTTAAAGGCACAGTCAACTTAGTGTATGTAAACTTCTGACCCACTGGAATTTATGATACAGTGAATTATAAGTGAAATAATCTGTCTGTAAGCAATTGTTGTAAAAATTACTTGTGTCATGCACAAAGTAGATGTCCTAACCAACTTGCCAAAACTATAGTTTGTTAACAAGACATTTGTGGAGTGGTTGAAAAATGAGTTTTAATGACTCCAACCTAAGTGTATGTAAACTTCTGACTTCAACTGTACATTATATAGGTATACACGTCAGCTTTGACATCAGTTTTGCACATCGGCGTTAAGCTAGACATCGGGACGATACCGTTGTTGGCATTTTTAGCTAATATCATCCGATTCTGATATGTTCACCGATATATTGTGCATCCCTTGTACTAAGTTGTAAAGATTCTAGATGTTTTCGGGGCATACCAAATGGTCAATGAGAATGTCTTTGTACTGTAGGGAGTAAATATTCCTCAACACATTTAGAGGGTATAGAATTTGATCATTTGTATTCATTCCAGATATAATTGTTCAGTCAATGTCTGTTGTATCCCTTCCACAGTCCTGTTCTTGTTTTTGTTTTTTTTAGCAATAAAAATGTAAATCATTTGTTTTATTTTTGCTTATTCCAGACACAACGCGGAACAGGCGTGATGTAGAGGTGAGTGGGAGAGACTACCACTTTGTCTCCCGCCAGGCCTTTGACATGGACGCCACTGCGGGGAAGTTCATTGAGTCGGGAGAGTTTGAGAAGAACCTGTACGGAACCAGCACCGACTCTGTCCGCCAACTCATCAACATGGGCAAGATCTGCCTGCTCTGTCTGCACACACAGGTGAGGGGGAGAGTAATTGGTGGGAAGGAAATAATATAGAGAGTTGAGAGGGAGAGGAGGCCAGACAGAGAGGGAAAAGAAGAGGTATTATAAGAGAACATAAATTGTCTATGTTGCTGCCGTGTCTGACTGGGAGTTCTCTCCATCCTCTCTCCAGTCGTTGAAGACTCTGCGTAGCTCAGATCTGAAGCCTTACATTATCTTCATCGCTCCTCCCTCCCAAGAACGGTTGCGAGCCCTCCTGACCAAAGAGAGCAAGAACCCAAAGGTACTGAATCCTTCAAACACCACATCTGTTTTCTCCATCGTTTTGACCCCGAAGGGTCCTGTCTGTCAGTAAGATTGGTTTACTAAGCCTTGGTCAAGCTCATCCACTTGACATCTAGCAATCAATCATTATTTGAATGTATTTTATAAAGCCCTTTTTTACATCAGCAGTTGTCAGTGCTTTGCAGATACCCAGCATAAAACCCCAAAGAGCAAGCAATGTAGAGGCAGAAGCACAGTGGCTAGGAAAAACATCAAGCTAACCTGGGGAAACATGCTGTGTTCCTTCTCTTATCCCCAACCCTTTCTCTACATCAGCCAGAGGAGCTGCGTGACATCATCGAGAAGGCCCGTGAGATGGAACAGAACTTTGGCCACCTGTTTGATGCAGCCATCGTGAACACAGACCAGGACAAGGCCTATCAGGAGCTGCTGAGGCTGATCAACAAACTGGACACAGAGCCACAATGGGTCCCCTCCTCCTGGCTACGCTAAGGGCCGGGGCAGTATAACACACCCACAATGCTAACCTGACTAGAGCCCTGTAAAATCTGCAATGCACAGAAAGTGAACCGAATCACAGAATCAATACATTGAAACATAATTCAACAATATGCTAACATTTTTTTAACTTTTAGGCAATCAACTAAATGTATTGAAAATGTATTTTCCCACGTTTATCATAAGACATGAACAGAATGCATCAGTGATTCTTATTTCCTGTAAGTTTCTGAATAAGCAAAGATAATTCCTCGTCTGTATGTGCAGTGCGTGCGTTTACCACTTTGTGTAGCCATTAGCAATGATGCTAATGAAAAGTCTTCTGGTAGATGGAAAGGCTTTCCCAAAAACCTTCATTTAAATGTTAACTACAAAGTAGCCTATGCTGACCTGGCAGAATTATATTATTTGCATCAATCCAGTGGGTATTTGTTTTGCAAACTCTGTCATCGCATGCGAGCTACAAAAACACTGCTAAACAACACCCTCTTGCTAGCACTGGAATTAAAGGGTAACTACACCACCCGAAAATTAACATAAAAAAAAAGAAATCCTAGACATCAAAAGTTGTCTCCCGATGTGGTTTGAGCATTGTTATGGACTTAAAACATCCAATTTTGTTGTTTTATATTTTAAAAAGTGTGATTTTGAGAGTGAAAACCTGAAAAAACAAGGGGAAATGGAAATCTGGAAAAACTAAAAGAAGAAAACGGTATTGGGGAAAAACTAAATGGAATCCTACAGATTTTTTTTTAAATGTTAAAAATTGTATAGGGCCCTACCTGACACGCACACAACGCTGAAGTTTTGCCTTGACTCAATTCTCCAACCACAGTCTCTGTGTGAGACTGGAGGTAGATCCTCAATCACCACAAGCTGAAGATGAATGAAACAGTTATCACTATTATGCTGAACTGAACTCTTCTATTCACTTCTGAGACTGCCTGGGGAAATTAATTTGATGTATTATTGCTCTGATAATTTGTCCTTTTTCCTTTTTTTTGTTTCTGTATTTCTCTTCACTAAATTAACTATTCACATTCCAGGTAGGAAGTATGTAAAGACGTGGCACTTGTGGCAGAAATATAATTAATGCTTCTATCCTGCTTTTGATAATTATTTATAATTGTAAATATATTGTATTTTAAATAAGTTTTCAAAGATGAGAAGAAGAACCCATAGCTTCTATGTATGACATATTATTATCCAGTCAGTGAATGTCTCTCCTACATTACACAGAGGTTGTTGTACCCATGCTCTGTCCGTGTGTGAGGTCAGGTGTGTCTGTGTTCTCTAATGTCGAACTGACATCACTCAGCCATAGTCTGGAGTGTTGGCAGTAAGGTGCCTCTGATCTCTAACATAGCAGATGGGAATGGGATTAGGCTACTACAAGTATCATCATGGATGGGATTTGTTCACCTAATGAAACTATCTGTGAGGTGATCACACCCAGGTGTCGGATTACATTATCTCAGCATCTGAGCTCTCTTTCCACTGCGGCAGCCCTGGTTTCAAGTACAATTTGAATCATTTCAAATACTTTAGCTGTGCTTGATTGAACAATAGAATAGTCCCACAAGTGCAAACCCTACCCCCATCTGGCACTCCAGGTAGATGAAAGCAAAACCTGAAAGTATTTGAATTATTTCAAATGCTATTTGAACCCAGGTCAGCACTACCCTACAGCACAGCACAATGCTGGAGGTGTATCTAACTGGTGTTTTGACATAACAATAATTAAATCTGAGGTGCTTAAGAGTCAGTGCCTCATTCTAATCTACTTGCCTTATACCCTTTTCAAACTATCGTGCCAATCAACACTACTGTGCTGGCTCTGATATTTTCTTTTCACATTGTCCTCCAGCATGGTCTTAAACTATGGTGGGTCATAACCAGGCCAGTTCAGGTCATAATTGGCTCAGTACTAGAGGATAATAAACTAGCCCTAACACCACCTCTCACTTCTACCCAAGCGCTATAGGGTGTATTTATTACGTTTTGCAACAGAAACCATTTACAGTTTTAAGAACCAAACTGAACCAAATGGTACTAAATGGGGAGGGACCTACCTGAATTTGTCCAATAGACATTTTGTCGTTCCAAAGCGTTTTCCGTTTGTAATAAATGGTTTCTGTTGCTAAGTGCTTTGCAACAGACTAAAAATGTTACAACAGAATCTGCATAAATAATATACCCCTGGTCATAACTAAATACAAAAAACTGTCCTGTCCAGAATCCCAGGATTTAAAGCAACATTTCTGATAATGAAGAAAGATTATTAGAGGTGTTTAGAAGTTTGGACATTAAACCCTCCTGGGGTAGTTTTAGTTCTCAGTATTCATCATGTATAGTTCCTGTGCTACTCTGTAGGAGTGTAACCATAGTGAATGTAACCAGTACTATTCTATTCACAGAAAACACTAAAGAGTATCTGAGCACCGCTGTCTGTGGGATTATATTAAATGCATTTTCTAATTCACTCAGATTCATTATGAACGATCCATCTATGCTGTATTTTTAATCTGATGGTTTTCACCACAGGTGATATTTAAATGTGTGACATACATCTGTGTTTTGTTTTCAGAGCTGTTATTGAAATGAGTCTGTGAAATGAACTTGAACGAACCGATAAGCCTAAATGCGGGGAAAAATAGCCTACAATTACATTAAAAATTGTTTGTTTTGTTGCATGTGGTGATGGTATGTTCATAGGTTGGAGCTCACTCGTGTGTGTGTGTGTGTGTGTGTGTGTGTGTGTGTGTGGAGGCAGAACTCACTGAAATGCAGGCAAGTATTATCTCTAGCAGACACAATGGGGAAACAGTCTTGACAACGATCTGTTTCACATATTATAACACCATTTTAATTTGGGTTATTATTGATGATATTGTGGTGTCTAGATATTTGACATTGATATACATGTAATGTTAAAAATATATGTATTATGTACCGAGTAATGCACTTGTAGAATGATCACTCTGACACCCTTCCATCCCTTCATATTGCTTCTGGAACCAGAACTGAGGTTCTGCTGGTACTGTCTCCATGACCCCCTCAATTCAAGCCTGATCCCAGATCTGTTTTGTGTTCTACCCAACTCCTCTGACTATTTCTGTCATGTATGCCATAGTCAGAGGAGTTTGTAACAATTGGCTTTATTTATTGTCTCGGAGTTGGAGAACAGATCTAGGACCTTGTTATCCCTGTCCATATAATATTATTCATTATAATATATCTTCAGTCTGTGCAGTACACACCTTGTGTAGATGTTGAGCTGTTTATTGGAAGTAGAGTTGTTGAATGTAAGGTTACTATACTATAAAAAAAGTTTTTATTCCTGTAAATCTGTTTTTGTAGGAATTATTCATGTAAATTAAAGACCAGATTGATAGAAGTAGTGTTTGGTTCCTTCATTTCTTCAGCACTGTTCTCTATTGCTCCTCTAATGTTCTTCGAGGATGGAAGGAGGGAGGCAGATGACATCAGACCAAAGATTTGAATACCCTACTCCTTGAAGTTTGCCCTTTAGTGTGTGTACTTTACTGTATTTATACTTGGGATATCACTTTGCAACAGTAAAAGTTCACAAATCACTGGAGGACGTCTAACATTTTGTATTTAACCTTTATTTAACTAGGCATGTCAATTAAGAACACATTCTTATTCACAATGACTGCCTACCCCGGCCAAAGCTGGGCCAATTGTGCGCCGCCCGCCCTATGGGACTCCCGATCACAGCCCGTTGTGATACAGCCTGAGTGTCTAGTGACGCCTCTAGCACTGAGATGCAGTGGCTTAGACTGATGCGCCACTCGGGAGCCACTTTCTGAATCATGTTCATGCCATTTTTATTGTGTAATACTGTATGTAAGTGGTCAACTCAATGTGAAAGGGTAATCGATCTACCAGTATGTCCAGTATTTATTAACTTGCTTCAAAACACTCAGAGCGACACCTTGTGGGGAAAAAGAACTACAAATTTAAGTGGAAACATTATCAGAAAAAAAATGTTTCTGAAGGTCTCCAGTTCCGCTTCCGGGTCAGATCGCATGTTCACGCATGCTGATGAAATAGTTGAATTCGATCTTTGAAATTGTTACTTTTTGAAATTACTACAATTTTAATGTAACAACTTAAGGATATAGTTAAATATCAAGATTTGGATAGATCTGTAGCTATAAGGTGAGTACTTAACGTCTGAGTGTTATGTTCGGAATGAATGAATAACTGCTGATGAACGCATGAGACTCAGCAAAGCGGCGTTAGCTAGCATATTCATCTGGCTATCCTATCCAGCTGATCCTCTTCTATACATTATCAGTAGCTTGCTGATGGGGCTAACTAACAAATAATACAAAAAAATGAAGCTGAACTAGAAGCTTACTAACGTTAGCTAAAAAAACTTGTAGCTGAACTAGAAGCTAGCTAACTAACGTTAACTTGCTTGCTACTGTAGCTAGCAGCCTTTGTTACTATAAAGTTGCTAGCTACAGCAGCAAGCAAGTTGTCATATGCTCATCCTTTAGTTAGCTAGCTTCTAGGCCAGCTACAAGTTCTATGATAATTTGCTATATAACGTTAACGGTCTGCCTCTTTCAAGCATTACCGCCTGTGCCATAAAGGTCCAGACCTCAGAGATGGCATAATGACATAGGGTAGTGGCTACAGGCTGAATGAGAATACAATAACTAGCTACTATCCTCTGCAATATACTTTATGGTATCCTCTCGTCCACACAGAGTGAAGAATGCCGTCATTCAGCTGTAGATTCTACCAGCACAGGTTTCCAGAGGTGGAAGACGTGGTGATGGTCAACGTGCGCTCCATCGCAGAGATGGGCGCCTACGTTAGCCTGTTAGAGTACAACAACATCGAAGGCATGATCCTGCTGAGCGAGTTGTCTCGCAGACGTATCCGCTCCATCAACAAACTCATCAGGATTGGACGCAACGAGTGTGTGGTCGTCATCCGAGTGGACAAGGAGAAAGGTGAGAGGAATAGTCCTGTATGTGGATGTGATTGCTTGTCTTGTAGCCTGGTCCCAAGGCTTGATGGTTCATTTCCCTACTCTCTCTAGGTTATATTGATCTGTCCAAGAGAAGAGTTTCACCCGAGGAGGCAATCAAGTGTGAAGACAAATTCACCAAATCCAAAACGGTATGTTCATAGTGTAATACCTCTACCAGCTAGTACAATGTCATCTTTTGCTTTTGGCTGAAAATGCAGACGGGCTGGTTAAGAAGGGCATATATGTATATATATGTATTCAAATATTTTTGCCGGTAAACCTAGACCTGTGTGTCTTCTGTCATGAGCGACTTTGGGTCTTTGAAAAACGCAATATAAATATGTAATATTACTATGACAGGTGTACAGCATATTGAGGCATGTGGCTGAGGTTCTGGAGTACACTAAGGAGGAGCAGCTGGAGAGCCTGTTCACGCGCACTGCCTGGGTGTTTGATGAGAAGTACAAGAGGCCTGGATACGGAGCCTATGATGTCTTCAAACAGGCTGTGGCGTGAGTACTGACATCCTGGTCGGGGTTGGTGGAGGGGATTCTCTTGTTGAGATCCACAAAATTATTTCCTAGTTCCAATGTGTTGAAAACGGTGAAGTTCTGTAACTAGAAATGGAAGAAAATGGTTCTAGAGCAGATCCACACCAATATACATATTATTTGGCTATTGCACTGGATGTCCCAGGATTGAATGTGTTAATATGTCTGTTTTGGCCCACAGGGACCCAGCCATTTTAGATTGTCTGGACCTGACAGAGGAGGAGAAGGCTGTGCTCATTGACAACATCAACAGAAGACTCACACCACAGGCTGTCAAAATCAGAGCAGGTATGCACATGCTGTACAGTACACCTAAAGCTTACCTGTCTACTTGCACATCATTTACATAGCAGTAGCTTGATGAGTTTTGATATAGTATGATAGAATAATATTTTATTCTAGCATATTGTTAACACGTCTCTCCCTCAGACATTGAGGTGGCCTGCTATGGCTACGAAGGCATTGATGCTGTCAAAGAAGCATTGAGGGCGGGGCTAGGCTGCTCCACAGAGGCCATGCCCATCAAGGTCAATAACAACAACAAACACCCCTCAACAGTCTGTTTTTCTGAACCCAGATTAGACATAGTATAGTCCTAGACTAAAAAAGCATTCACTAAAAGTGACTTCTAGTCCAAGACTGGGCTTAATCTGTGTCCGGGAAGACGTCTGTGTATCACAACAACATAGTCCAACACATGATTTATCCCTTATAAACCTGTGTCTTCTGCTCTCTGACAGATTAATCTGATAGCGCCGCCGCGCTATGTCATGACTACCACCACGCTGGAGCGCACGGAGGGTCTCTCTGTCCTCAACCAGGCCATGGCTGCCATCAAAGAGAAGATCGAGGAGAAGAGAGGGGTCTTCAACATCCAGATGGACGTCAGTGCAATAGGCTGCAACTCTATTGTCCAATTTGCATATTTTTTGCTGTCTTTTGATGCTACAGGAAGAGAGGGGAAATGGGAAAGACCAAGCTTGGTTGGGGGGTGGTGGTGAGGTGGGGTGGTGGAGGTTTCATGTAAACTTTCTTGAAACCCCTGCCATACAGTTGTGGCCAAATATACTGTCACTCTTGTACTTTTTATAAATAATAATCTATTTCTTCTGAAATAATTTGAAATTGAAAAAAATTGGTTGTCGCCACATCTTATTGGCTTTTCAACATTGCAGAACCAATTTAATTGTAAACTTAAGTTTACAATTTGAAATTGAGAAAATAAAAACAAATGGCATGGGCAAAATTGTCACCCTGGAGATAGTACTTGTTTTCAATTTCAACTTGTTTGAAAATAAATAGCGAACTATTTAAGAAAACTACAAGTGACGATATATTTGGCCACAACTGTATGTAATAAATACATTGGAAATCTTACTTCCCAGAGATACCACATTAAAACGGCAAGAAGGTTCAGGACAGCGCATTTAATGTCAATTTGTTTGTCTTCCTCTGTGTTGTCTTCCCCTCCAGGCGAAGGTTGTGACAGACACCGATGAGACAGAGCTGGCACGCCAGCTGGAGCGACTGGAGAGAGAGAACGCTGAGGTGGACGGTGATGATGAGGATGGAGAGATGGAGGCCAAGGCAGAGGACTAAACTAGAGGAAAAACAGACGGCTTGGATACAACGACAAGACCAATTATACACAGTCCAGGGCCAGTATTAGTAAAGCATCTCTGAGTAGGAGTGCTGATCTAGGATCAGGTCCTCCATGTCAATGTTATTCATTATGATCTTAAAAGGCTAAACTGATCCTAGATCACCAATCCTACTTTGAGATGTTTCATGATTACAGGCCCCAACAAACTTTAATTTCAAATCAAATCGTGCATTCTAGAACGTCTCTCCAACTGAACACGAGCCTCTGTTGGTCAGTACCAGGGACCCTCAGGAAGACTGAACCAGAGAGACGGCTACAGGTGCTAACTATCATACTGCCAAACACAGAGCTGGGAAATGCCCCTGTCATTCTCCCAATGGACAAAATAAACACATTCATATTATCACTGAACCCTAGCTGTTTGAATTGCGTCCCAAAGGTGAACAGTGTGGTTGGTTGGGTTAGGTTTAGCCTGCTTGTTCAATCTGTTTGTGCTGTAGCCAACTCCTCTGTGTGGAAGTGAGGATACAATAGAGAATAGGACCAGGTTTGGTGGGGTGGTCATCTCGTGTAGACTGACTATGTAAACATAAACATCTGTCCAAATGACTCCATATTTTTGCTCTGGGTTAACTGAGATTAGTGGGGTGGTGACTTGGTCCCATACTTAATTATCTGTAGCCAACTCTTTGTTACACATACAGGATGAGACCAAGGTAGAGTGAGTAGAGGTTCACTTGAAGATAGATTCTGGGAATATCATTTGTTATTAGATATGCATATCAAGCAAATAAGGACATTTTTTTTAGGATTGAGGCGTTTTGAAAGTGGCCTTGTCTTTCTCCCCCAACTCCATGAAAGGACAATGGTTTTCTGGTCTTTTTCCACCTCACTCTTTTTCAAGTGAAATGTTGGAAAGAAAAGGAGAAGTATACTGCTCATCCTGGACTTGCATGGATCTTATAAGGATGCATTTGTAAGGCTATTTTAAGAGTTTATTCTGGGTTCATTTATATGTTTACAGGGCTACATTCTTCACAACATTAAACAAATTATTATTTTTGTTGAATATTTTCAAATTAATTTGTATTGTCTGGTTAGAAGTGATTGAAAGTGACATCCACCTAAATGTGAGATGCATTTGTAGTTTGACTGCACTACAAATCCAATTTCTTGTTAGCAATTGGTGGTAGTTGCCGTGTTCACGTCGTATCGGGAACTTGCTTACTCGTAGAAAGATGATACTTGAGTTTCCTGCATGGAAAGTATCAGAATCAACCAATAGGAAGCTCTATGCAAATAACCTAAGTTAATTTTATCTCAAAGGTCCCAAATTCCTGATAATGCCGCATTCACGTCATGTCTGTCCATGTGAGGATACAGCAATAAGCAGACTGTCTGCCTTCCTGCCTTTGGGACAACAACTCCCATTGTTAGTGCATAGACAAGACCATCTCGTCATTATAGTATCTCTGGTTAGGCTAAGCTAGCCACGCATCTGTAGCAAAACTGCTATTGAAGGTTTTAAATGTTTAATTGACAAACTAAAGCCAAATTAATTAACAGTAGCAACATTGCTAGCTAGTAAACACCCTCTTGGAGGCGGTAAACTATGGAGCTTCGTGGACCTTCAATCAATTGTATATTTCTCTCCCCTTCCTATACGCCTAGATCTTCGTGGACGCGCCTCTGGTGGCGCCCAACCCAATACCTCATCAACATGTCGGGCATCCTGGGAGCAGTGGGGGAAGCTAAAGGTATCAAACATGGAAACCACTTTTCTCGCCTTTCCATTGATTCCATTCCAGCCATTACAATGAGTCCATCCTATTGCGCCTCCCACCAACCTCTGCCTGGGAGGCATTCCCAACCAAATACCTCAACATGGCAGCCATCATGCTGGGAGGTCTGCTGACGTTCCCAACCCAATGGTTGTGTTCCCCTGCTCAGACGTTGCATGCATCAACCAATGGTTGCGTGCCACGTCATCAAGCCTTTATTTACTATTTTACACCTAGGGTTAACCCACTATATAAGAGATTATTCCAAATTGAACTATTCCAGGCATTTGTATATATAAATTCCACTTGTACTTAATCGAAAGCCTTTTCGAAGTCAGCTATGAATACCAGAACAGGTTTCCCTGATTTTTCACTGTTCTATTGTTTCCAGTACTTGTCTTATATTATCTCCAATGTATCGTCCATGAAAAACACTTGTCTGATTAGGATGAATGATATATGACAATAGCTTTTTAATTCTATGCGCAATGCATTTTGCTAGAATTTTTGCATTACAACACTGAAGTGGGGTCTCCCCAAAAAAATGATGGACTCTTTATATTTACCACTTGGGTCCTGTTTCTTGTTGAGTATCTGATAATCTATGATTTATGTAGGAGTGGTTAAAACATGCTAAATATGGTCCTCTGAGTACATCAAAAATGTTTAATACAGGGCGTTCTGAAAGTATTCGGACCTCTTGACTTTTGTTACATTACCACCTTATTCTAAAATGGATTACATTATTTTCAATCCAAATCATGTCCAATCAATAGAATGTACCACAGGTGGACTCCAAGATTTAGAAACATCTTAAGGATGATAAATTGTAACAGGATGCACCTGAACTCAATATCGAGTCTCACAGCAAAGGGTCTGGATACTTATGTAAATGTGTGTTGTTTTTTAATACATTTTTACACATTTCTAAAAACATGTTTTTGCTAGGTCATTATGGGTTATTGTGTGTAGATTGAGGGACAAAAACAATTTAATCAATTTTAGTACAAGGCTGTAACGTAACAAAATGTGCAAAAAGTCCAGGTATCTGAATACTTTCCGAATGCACTGTATACCTCAATTTCGGCTTTACATGAGTCTTTCGGTACAGATGTTAATTTTACATTATTCATAGGAAAAAAATCCTTACAATTACCTTCGGTTAGTGGAGATGGAGGACACTGAAACGAAAACATATGCTTAAAGTACTTTACTTCCTCTTTCAAAATATTGTTTGGTGAATCATGGGGTGACTGACATTTTGGTAGCATTTCTATGTTGAAGATTTAAAAAAATATATTTTTATAATATTTTACACTTTATCTATCTTGTTCTTTTTGTTTTTTCTCTAACTTATTCTGTGCCTCTATGGTACAGTTTTTATTGCTAACTATCTGTACTGTTAGTCTCTATTTCTTTTGTTAATATGAACTCTCTTGACCTAAATTGCTTTTGTTTTATAGATGAGTACTGATTGCACAGCCTCTAAATGCACATTTAAGTGTCCCATACAATTAGGGGATCTGCTGGACCTATTTGATGTCGGAAACTTCAATTATAATTTATCCTGTCCTGGTTAAAAACAAGTTGTCATCCAATATCCTCGCCCATGTGAAAATTCTGTAAGAGTAATGTATATGCCAATTATTTGAGGGTCCGACCACATTCTGTCCTCTATCAACACTTTTTAACTTTTGGTGCCATCGAGAATGACATAAATTAGCCAAGGGGACTAGCTTGCGTGAGCCTCCACCATGTATATCTCACCAGGTCAGGGTATTTAAGGCTCCATATTTCCACTAGTTCCAACATATCCACGATAATCAGGATTTCCTTAAGAGCATGAGGGTGATGGGTTGTAGTGGGACGTCCTTAAGAGCATGAGGGTGATAGGTTGTAGTGGGACGTCCTTAAGAGCATGAGGGTGATAGGTTGTAGTGGGATTTCCTTAAGAGCATGAGGGTGATAGGTTGTAGTGTGATTTCCTTAAGAGCATGAGGGTGATAGGTTGTAGTGTGATTTCCTTAGGAGTTTGAGGGTGATAGGTTGTAGTGTGATTTCCTTAAGAGCATGAGGGTGATAGGTTGTAGTAGGATTTCCTTAAGAGACATGAGGGTGATAGGTTGTAGTGTGATTTCCTTAAGAGCATGAGGGTGATAGGTTGTAGTGGGATTTCCTTAAGAGACATGAGGGTGATAGGTTGTAGTGTGATTTCCTTAAGAGCATGAGGGTGATAGGTTGTAGTGTGATTTCCTTAAGAGCATGAGGGTGATAGGTTGTAGTGTGATTTCCTTAAGAGCATGAGGGTGATAGGTTGTAGTGTGATTTCCTTAAGAGCATGAGGGTGATAGGTTGTAGTGTGATTTCCTTAAGAGCATGAGGGTGATAGGTTGTATTAGGATTTCCTTAAGAGACATGAGGGTGATAGGTTGTAGGGTGATTTCCTTAAGAGCATGAGGGTGATAGGTTGTAGTGGGATTTCCTTAAGAGACATGAGGGTGATAGGTTGTAGTGAATTTCCTTAAGAGCATGAGGGTGATAGGTTGTAGTGTGATATCCTTAAGAGCATGAGGGTGATAGGTTGTAGTGTGATTTCCTTAAGAGCATGAGGGTGATAGGTTGTAGTGTGATTTTCTTAAGAGCATGAGGGTGATTTCCTTAAGAGACATGAGGGTGATGGGTTGTAGTGTGATTTCCTTCAGAGACATGGGGGTGATAGGTTGTAGTGGGATTTCCTTAAGAGCATGAGGGTGATAGGTTGTAGTGGGATTTTCTTTACGATCCATTGACTTTAAAGAAAATATAACCATATAATCTCCCACCATAATAATAGAGTATTGTATTGCTTGTAGGTTTGATAAATTATCATATATATTTTTAAAGTGTGGATCATCGTTATCTGGACAGCATAGATTAATGAGCCAAATCTGTTTATGGTCCAATAACATATTTAAAATAATCCATCTACCTTGATGATCTGTTTGGACAATTTGCACATTCAAATCAAAATTATTGTTAATTAATATCGTCACACCTTTTTAAATTTCTTTGCCCATGAGAGAAATATATCCCCCAAACATTTTTCATATGTTTCCCACATACGCTGAAGACTTGTCAGCTGCTTTTCCTTCACTCTGTGGTCCAACTCATCCCAAACCATCTCAATTGAGTTGAGGTCAGGTGATTGTGGAGGGCAGGTAATTGTCCTGTTGAAAAACAAATGATAGTCTCACTAAGCGCAAACCAGATGGGATGGCGTATCACTGCAGAATGCTGTGGTAACCATGGTGGTTAAGTGTGCCTTGAACTCTAAATAAATCACAGACAGTGTCTCCACGGTGGGAACCACACATGCAGAGATCATCCGTTCACCTACTCTGTGTCTCACAAAGACACTGCGGTTGGAACCAAAAATCTAAAATGTGGACTCATCAGACCAGAGGACAGATTTCCACCAGTCTAATGTCCGTTGCTCGTGTTTCATGGCCCAAGCAAGTCTCTTTTTTATTAGTGTCCTTTTCGTAGTTGTTTCTTTGCAGCAATTCGACCACGAAGGTCTGACACACGCAGCTTTGATGCACCTGTCCTGACCTCGCCTTCTGTATGATAGCAGGGTGAACAGTCCATGGCTCTGGTGGCTGGGGTTCTTGATGATCTTCTTGGCCTTCCTGTGACATCGGGTTCTGTAGATGTCCCGAAGAACAATCAGTGTACATGACGGGAAGGAGACAGGTTAAAGAAGGATTTCTATTGAGACATGTATTATGTACAGTGCCTTGTGAAAGTATTCGGCCCCCTTGAACTTTGCGACCTTTTGCCACATTTCAGGCTTCAAACATAAAGATATAAAACTGTTTTTTTGTGAAGAATCAACAACAAGTGGGACACAATCATGAAGTGGAACGACATTTATTGGATATTTCAAACTTTTTTAACAAATCAAAAACTGAAACATTGGGCGTGCAAAATTATTCAGCCCCCTTAAGTTAATACTTTGTAGCGCCACCTTTTGCTGCGATTACAGCTGTAAGTCGCTTGGGGTATGTCTCTATCAGTTTTGCACATCGAGAGACTGACATTTTTTCCCATTCCTCCTTGCAAAACAGCTCGAGCTCAGTGAGGTTGGATGGAGAGCATTTGTGAACAGCAGTTTTCAGTTCTTTCCACAGATTCTCGATTGGATTCAGGTCTGGACTTTGACTTGGCCATTCTAACACCTGGATATGTTTATTTTTGAACCATTCCATTGTAGATTTTGCTTTATGTTTTGGATCATTGTCTTGTTGGAAGACAAATCTCCGTCCCAGTCTCAGGTCTTTTGCAGACTCCATCAGGTTTTCTTCCAGAATGGTCCTGTATTTGGCTCCATCCATCTTCCCATCAATTTTAACCATCTTCCCTGTCCCTGCTGAAGAAAAGCAGGCCCAAACCATGATGCTGCCACCACCATGTTTGACAATGGGGATGGTGTGTTCAGCTGTGTTGCTTTTACGCCAAACATAACGTTTTGCATTGTTGCCAAAACGTTCAATTTTGGTTTCATCTGACCAGAGCACCTTCTTCCACATGTTTGGTGTATCTCCCAGGTGGCTTGTGGCAAACTTTAAACAACACTTTTTATGGATATCTTTAAGAAATGGCTTTCTTCTTGCCACTCTTCCATAAAGGCCAGATTTGTGCAATATACGACTGATTGTTGTCCTATGGACAGAGTCTCCCACCTCAGCTGTAGATCTCTGCAGTTCATCCAGAGTGATCATGGGCCTCTTGGCTGCATCTCTGATCAGTCTTCTCCTTGTATGAGCTGAAAGTTTAGCGGCCAGGCGGCCAGGTCTTGGTAGATTTGCAGTGGTCTGATACTCCTTCCATTTCAATATTATCGCTTGCACAGTGCTCCTTGGGATGTTTAAAGCTTGGGAAATCTTTTTGTATCCAAATCCAGCTTTAAGCTTCTTCACAACAGTATCTCGGACCTGCCTGGTGTGTTCCTTGTTCTTCATGATGCTCTCTGCGCTTTTAACGGACCTCTGAGACTATCACAGTGCAGGTGCATTTATACGGAGACTTGATTACACACAGGTGGATTGTATTTATCATCATTAGTCATTTAGGTCAACATTGGATCATTCAGAGATCCTCACTGAACTTCTGGAGAGAGTTTGCTGCACTGAAAGTAAAGGGGCTGAATAATTTTGCACGCCCAATTTTTCAGTTTTTGATTTGTTAAAAAAGTTTGAAATATCCAATAAATGTCGTTCCACTTCATGATTGTGTCCCACTTGTTGTTGATTCTTCACAAAAAAATACAGTTGTATATCTTTATGTTTGAAGCCTGAAATGTGGGAAAAGGTCGCAAAGTTCAAGGGGGCCGAATACTTTCGCAAGGCACTGTATGTGTGCCATTCAGAGGGTGAATGGGCAAGACAAAATATTTAAGTTCCTATGAACGGGGTAGGTGCCAGGCGCACCGGTTTCTGTCAGGAACTGCAATGCTGGTGGGTTTTTCACACTCAACAGTTTATTGTGTGTATCAAGAATGCTCCACCACCCAAAGGACATCCATCCAACTTGACACAACTGTGTGAAGCATTGGAGTCAACATGGGCCAGCTTCCCTGTGGAACGCTTTCAACACCTTGTAGAGTCCATGCCCAGACGAATTTAGGCTGTTCTGAGGGCAAAAAGAGGTGCAACTCAATATTAGGAAGGTGTTCCTAATATTTTGTACACTGTGTATAAGGAGGCATCCCAAATGCCACCCTATTCCATATATTGTGCACTATTACTACAGGGCAATAGTGTCATTTGGGACTGAGACGGGGCAATCCTGTAATGTTGTTATGGGGTTGAGATGGGGAAGCACCTCCGTGGTAATGTATTCACCCTTGTGGATTCTGATGGGTATTCCAGATTTTGTAGCTTCGGGAACAGGAACTTTGCTATCAGTTCTTATTTCACTGAACTGATGATCTGAGTGATTCATCACAAATGGCTGGCTGGTACACTGCAGTGAACGGCCCAGATAGGCTATTAGCAGCGTATGCATTGAGAGCACTGTTATCCAATAAGCTATTGGAAATAGTCTTTCAGAACAGATTAAGGGGGACCTCTGAGCTTTTGAAAATATTTTCCTGCAGAATAATTGGAAGGTAGAAGTAAGATACAGTGGCGACTGGTCATTTAACAGAATAAGACTCCAGACCACACAATGTGTAGCCTCGTAACTAGCAGACATCTGCTGCGCTATCAATTCAGAATCCGTTTAACAAAACAGAATGTAATCTCGCAAGATTTCCGAATGATTGTACGAGGTTCAACACTGTGCGGGAGAATTATGAAATCCCCTGTTGAATTTCTCAACACTGTCTCCACACATATGCCCAGGCCGTGAGCAGAGCAACAGGCCCAACCCCACTATTACACCAACCCAAGCTCCATCCTGCAACCTAAGAGCCAGACACCAGACACACAGCATGCTCTACTCACACCTAATGGTCTGAGCCTAAACCACACAAATAACAACAAGATATTATGGAACATAAAGTTTGTACTATCTGATCCTGGGATACACCAAAGAAATTGGAAATACAATAAACATGGTATAAAGGAGACGGACCCACTGGTTGCCCTCTAGGTTACAGAGAGCTGGTAGTCCCATCCACCAAACTACCAGGTGTGAAAGAGGGAAGCGTCTCTGGGGGCTAATTTGGAATAGAGCAGACCTAACCCACTCTTAAATAAATCAAAACAGGAACATTTTACATCTGACTAGAAATTAATAAGGAACTTATCTCAACAGAAAACAATGTCCTCCTGTGTGCTACCTATATCCCCCCACTAGAATCCCCATACTTTAATGAAGACAGATTTTTCATCCTAGAGGGTGAGATCAATCATTTCCAGACTAGGTTGTACTAGTCCATGACGACCTAAACACCAGAACTGGACAAGATCCTGACACACTCAGCACACAGGGGTCCAAACACACAACTGGAGGTGACAGCATTTCCTCCCCAACATGCCCCGCTAGACACAACTACGACAAAACAACCAACAAAAACGAGTCACAACTCCTGCATTTCTGTCACACACTGGATCTGTACATAGTCAATGGTAGGCTTCAAGATGACTCCTACGGTAGGTACACCTACAGCTCAGCTCTTGGTAGCAGTACTGTAGATTACTTTATCACTGACCTCAACCCAGAGTATCTCAGTGTTCACAGATCACAAAGTCACAGCCTACTGGAACAGAGCAATACTCAACCATGAGGCATGATTGAACCCGCATACTATTAAGAAATGCTATAGATGGAAAGAAAACACCAGTCTCAACGTCAACAGTCTCAACGTCAATACAATTCTCTCACATTAACAGTTTAAAATCACATGAAACTATTTGTGGAATTATGTAGTTATTATCTTTACGCATTCATTTGATACAATAATTAGATGCAAACCTCATAATGGAGCCATATGTATAAACAGAGTTATGGTAATGTGGCTGTATTGTCTTTCATGAGGTCACAAACATGAAACAAAATGGACCTGGTCTTAGCTGGCTTCTCCACCGACCGTTTACACATTCTCCAAAACATGGATTTTGTTCAGTTCTCAAGTTCTGTGATGTAGAAGTTCCTTTGTTCCCTCTGTGTCTCTTTCTGAGAGTCTCCTCCAGGAATTTACGACCTGAGATAACAGAACCTGGGTGTTGGAGGGAGAGAGGGGGAAGCCACTCGCTATACCCGAAGAGGGCCACGTCATGACACAGGCAATCTCAATGCTGTGCGTTACATGGAAGACATCCTCCTCCCTCATGTGGTGCCCTTCCTGCAGGCTCATCCTGATATGACCCTCCAGAAAGACAATGCCACCAGCCCTACTGCTTGTTCTGTGCGTGATTTCCTTGCAAAACAGGAATGTCAGTGTTCTGTCATGGCCAGTCGAAGAGCCAGGATCTCAATCCCATTGAGCACATCTGGGACCTGTTGGATCGGAGGGTGAGGGCTAGGGCCATTCCCCCCAGAAATGTCCAGAATCTTGCAGGTGCCTTGTTGGAAGAGTGGGGTAACATCTCACAGCAGAACTGGCACAGCAGAACTGGCAAATCTGGTGCAGTCCATGAGGAGGAGATGCACTGCAGTACTTAATGCAGCTGGTGGCTACACCACATACTGACTGTTACTTTTGATTTTGACCCCACATTTGTTCAGGGACACATTATTCAATTTCTGCTAGTGACATGTCTGTGGAACTTGTTCAGTTTATGTCTCAGTTGTTGAATCTTATGTTCATACAGTACAAATATTTACACATGTTAAGTTTGTTGAAAATAAACGTAGTTGACAGTGAGATGACGTTTCTTTTTTTGCTGAGTTTATATGGGGGATACAACCATCCCAGCTCTGCAGAATTTGCTGCAAAATGATAGAATCATTAGGTCATTTGTTTTGGTACTGTCCAAATTTAGGAATGGCTGAAGAATTGCAATTTACCTGGAGCTAACTCTGCAAATAGCACTGCTGGGTGATTTGAAAAGTCATAGTCAATAGATCAATAATAAAATAATACTCTTAGCAAATATGTTCATCTTTCATTTACCATCTGTAGAAACTATGAGAAACACCATAGCACAGTTGAAAAATACCTTCGCACGAAGGCGGAGGTAGCGGGGTTGTTGCCCTCCTACGGCCTCCTCCACGTCTCCTGATGTACTGTTCTGTCTCCTGGTAGCGCCTCCATGCTCTGGACACTACGCTGACAGACACAGCAAACCTTCTTGCCACAGCTCGCATTGATGTGCCATCCTGGATGAGCTGCACTACCTGAGCCACTTGTGGGGGTTGTAGACTCCGTCTCATGCTACCACTAGAGTGAAAGCACCGCCAGCATTCAAAAGTGACCAAAACATCAGCCAGGAAGCATAGGAACTGAGAAGTGGTCTGTGGTCACCACCTGCAGAACCACTCCTTTATTGGGGGTGTCTTGCTAATTGCCTATAATTTCCACCTGTTGTCTATTCCATTTGCACAACAGCATGTGAAATTTATTGTCAATCAGTGTTGCTTCCTAAGTGGACAGTGTGATTGACTTGGAGTTACATTGTGTTGTTTAAGTGTTCCCTTTATTTTTTTGAGTAGTGTATTTAAAATGTTTGAATGACCTAGTCAAAGTCCAGACCTAATCCCAATTGAGATGTTGTGGCAGAACTTGAAATGAGCAGTTCGTACTTGAAACCCCACAATTGTCGCTGAGTTAAAACAGTTTGCATGCAAGAGTGGGCCAAAATTCCTCCACAGAGATGTGAGAGACTGATCAACAACTACAGGAAGCATTTGGTTGCAGTCATTTCAGCTAAAGTCGGCACAACCAGTTATTGAGCATAAGGGGGCAATTACTTTTTCACACAGGAGAATTTAGTTTTGCAGAAGTATCCATTGTTTGTGTCACAGGTTCCCTTTGTCTAATATTATGTTTTGGTTGATAACATTCAGTATAAAAAATATGCAAAAATAGAGAAAATCAGAAAGGGGGCGTCTACTTTTTCACGGCACTTACTGTATGTTCCTATCATGTTCTTGGCTCTTTCTAGAACAGCTACCTTGTCCTCGAACCTCAGAAACTTGACCACTATCTGCCTGGGGCTGTCACCTGGGCCGGTGGTGGGTTTTCTAGTCATGTGGGTACTCACCACCTCAATCTTCCTGTGGTCCATCTTCAGTTTCTCAGAGATCATTTACTCACTTTGTCTGAAGACTCCGTCCAGGTCTTGTGGAGATTCTGCAATCCCGTCCACAACAATGTTGTTCTACCTTGATTGTCTCTTGAGATAATCTGATTTCTCCATCATTATTATCATGGATTCCCATACAGAATGGATGTCCTCTCTCAATGACTTACAACTTGCCGTTCTCCTGTTTCAACTCATCGAACTGACCCTGGGAGAACTGCAAACTGTTCTTCATGTCCTGGACCTCTCTGGTCAGGTCGTCCATTATTTTATTAGTTGGCTCCACCAGTATTTGGACACAACACTTGAGGCTATTTTCTTGTTGTTGTAACAACTGCTTGTAGAAATATTTGTGTATGTTTATTTTTTTTGACCTTTTATTTAACTAGGCAAGTCAGTTAAGAACAAATTCTTATTTTCAATGACGGCCTAGGAACAGTGAGTTAACTGCCTGTTCAGGGGCAGAACGACAGATTTGTACCTTGTCAGCTCGGGGATTTGAACTTGCAACCTTCCGTTTACTAGTCCAACACTCTAACCACTAGGCTACGCTGCCGCCCGTTTAAAAGATCCTTCACCACTGTCCTCAACGGTACTCCCACCGGCTTTGATCTTTGTCATGGTAGCAACGTAGTTTACGCTGTTACTCCTCCAGATCCAGCCAGGGCAGGTCGCAGGGAAGATGGAAACCTCAACAAACAACAGGGATCTAGACAGTCCCTCGACCAAGGCACTTAACCCTAATTGCTCCTGTAAGTCGTTTTGGTTAACAGTGTCTGCTAAATGACAAATGTCAAAATATAAATTTAATTCCTCCCTCAGTAGGGAGCTATCAAGGTCAGAGGAAGCATGTTATTGGGCCAGTTTAGCGCCAGGGCCAGAGAAGGCACTGTTTGCTCTGAGTTTGTCTGGGACTACAACAAAAATGTGTACTGTTGGGGGTACTCGAGGACTGGAGTTGGGAAAAACTGATCTTATTGATCAGTCTGTCTGCCCCCAAATACATGTCTCTCTCCACCCCCAGGTGGTATTAGTGACCCTCTCAGTGGGGAGGTGAAGCCCAGGATCCTCCTGATGGGTCTGATGTGCAGAAGGTTGGACGTACCCTTGTTTTTGTCTTGTAAGGAGTTTTCCATGATGCAATGCAAATAAAACAGACGATCAAATCTTATTTTATTTAAGGTGATTTTCTACATTATGTCCCCTATGTGAGAACCAACAAGCTCTGCAGGGAGGACCTGTCCAACAGTTCCTTTGTCAGCTTCCAGATCCGGGACATAACCGGATAGATCGACTTCTTCGACCTTTCGACCTGACCTTCGACTACGAGAGTGGAACAGGAGCCCTCATCATCATCATCAACTCACAGGTAACTATATAGAAACTGTGGTGTCCGTGCTAGGGTTGCAAAGTTCCCAACATTTTCTGAAAACTCCTTGGTTTTCCAGAAATCCTGGTTGAAGAATTCCAGGTTGCAGGATTCTTTCTGGGATTTATACATTTCAGTTCAGTTCAAATAAATTCAAAGAATTTCTCACAACTGTCTATTGTACAGTGAAAGTAGAAAAGCAAAGTCTCTTTGGTTTGTGATAGAAACTAAAAGTTGTTAGATGTGTTCCACTCCTCTTTGATGAGTCTCGCTGTGAGGCGCTTCAATCAGCAATCAGCAATTCCTTTTGGTGACTTTGCTGTCTTTGAACCATCTATGTGCTATAGAAGAGCTCGGGCCAGATATCTTCTGAGTCCGTGGTGTTATCTATTGTGAATGCATCAAAAGGCATTTATGCATTTTTATACAACAAATGTATGAATATTTAGTATTTACTCTTCCTAGGGCCCACACAAAACATGAAACATGACATAATACAGAACATCAATAGTCAAGAACAGCTCAAGGAAAGAACAACATAAATAAAGAAACAGCACACAGTCTACATATCAATACATACACACAAAATGTCTAGGTCAAATAGGCGAGAGGCGGCCTCTCGTTTGGGGCAGCGGTCTAAGGCACTGCATCGCAGTTCTAGAGGCGTCACTACAGACCCAGGTTCGATCCCGGGCTGTGTCTCAGCCGGCCGCGACTGGGAGACCCATGAGGCGTCGCATAATTTGCCCAGCGCCGTCCGGGTTAGGGGAGGGTTTGGCCCAGTGCCGTCCGGGTTAGGGGAAGGTTTGGCCCAGCGCCGTCCGGGTTAGGGGAAGGTTTGGCCCAGCGCCGTCCGGGTTAGGGGAAGGTTTGGCCCAGCCAAACCTTGTTGTGTGGTTGTCTTCTGGGTTAATGCGGGCAGTGTCAAGAATCAGTGTGGGTTGGCAGGGTCGTATTTCAGAGGATGCATGGCTCTCAAACTTCGTCTCTAGTGAGTCCGTACGGGAGTTGCAGCGATGAGACAAGACTGAAACTACCAGTTGGGGAGAAAAATGGGTTAAAAAGTACAAAAAAACAACACCAAAAAAGAAAAACATTTGGGGAGAGGCGTTGTGCTGTGAGATGTTGCTTTATCAGTTAAAAAAAAAACTGGTTTACTGTTAATTTGAGCGATATGAGATGGGAGTTCCATGCAATAATGGCTCTATATAATACTGTATGCCTTCTTGAATTTGTTCTGGATTTGGGGACTGTGAAAAGACCCCTGGTGGCATGTCTGGTGGGGTAAGTGTGTGTGTCAGAGCTGTGTGTAAGTTGACTATGCAAAACATTTGAATTTTAAAGATGATCTCTGAGGAACAGGGGCCCTCATCTTCATCATCAACTCACAGGGGACTACATGGAAACTGTGGTGTCCGTGCTAGGGTTGCAAAGTTCCCAAAACTTTCTGAAAACTCCTTGGTTTTCCAGAAATCCTGGTTGAAGAATTCCAGGTTGCAGGATTCTTTCTGGGATTGATAAAGTTCAGTTCAGTTCAAATAAATTCAAAGAATTTCTCACAACTGTCTATTGTACAGTGAAAGTAGAAAAGCAAAGTCTCTTTGGTTTGTGATAGAAACTAAAAGTTGTTAGATGTGTTCCACTCCTCTTTGATGAGTCTCGCTGTGAGGTGCTTCAATCAGCAATCAGCAATTCCTTTTGGTGACTTTGCTGTCTTTGAACCATCTATGTGCTATAGAAGAGTTCGGTCCAGATCTCTAAGTCCATGGTGTTATCTATTGTGAATGCATCCAAAGGGATTTGTGGATTTTTATACAACGATATTATAAATGTTTAAAGCATGTCTAGAGTTTAGCTTCGGATGCACAGACATCGCTCACGTTGTCAACGAAACGAGATTTAGAAGGATAGACTCGAGAGACTACTGTGAGTGTAATAGTAGCCATATAAGGCACTATAAATGCATTAATTACACTCAGGTTGTGCACAGAAAGCATTAGCTACCTTCTGTTAAAACAGTAGAATAGCATCTAACTTGCTGTATTAAACCAGTGAGAACCTCCCTCCACCACTCAGACCGTGATGGACCTTACATTCCTGATTCAACTCTCTTTATGATTTTTTTTTTTTTGTATCTCACTTTATTGCTTTACGTGTTTTCCTGTTGCTGCAATTAGGTTTTTAACTGCATTTGTACACATTAAATAAATGAAATAAAACCTACTTTTGTTTCCTGGCCTTGTCTGTCTCTAGGATGAGGAGGCACTGAGTCGGCTCCACCTCACAATAACCAGGGCCTACAAGGTCAACCCAGGCATCATCTTTGAGGTGTTTATCCACAAGGTGGACAGGCTGTCGGACGACGCTAAGTTCTAGAAGCACAGGGACATATACAAATGGGCCAATGACGACCTGTCTGACGTCAGCTTGGAGAGGATATACAGTGCCTTGCGAAAGTATTCGGCCCCCTTGAACTTTGCGACCTTTTGCCACATTTCAGGCTTCAAACATAAAGATATAAAACTGTATTTTTTTGTGAAGAATCAACAACAAGTGGGACACAATCATGAAGTGGAACGACATTTATTGGATATTTCAAACTTTTTTAACAAATCAAAAACTGAAAAATTGGGCGTGCAAAATTATTCAGCCCCTTTACTTTCAGTGCAGCAAACTCTCTCCAGAAGTTCAGTGAGGATCTCTGAATGATCCAATGTTGACCTAAATGACTAATGATGATAAATACAATCCACCTGTGTGTAATCAAGTCTCCGTATAAATGCACCTGCACTGTGATAGTCTCAGAGGTCCGTTAAAAGCGCAGAGAGCATCATGAAGAACAAGGAACACACCAGGCAGGTCCGAGATACTGTTGTGAAGAAGTTTAAAGCCGGATTTGGATACAAAAAGATTTCCCAAGCTTTAAACATCCCAAGGAGCACTGTGCAAGCGATAATATTGAAATGGAAGGAGTATCAGACCACTGCAAATCTACCAAGACCTGGCCGTCCCTCTAAACTTTCAGCTCATACAAGGAGAAGACTGATCAGAGATGCAGCCAAGAGGCCCATGATCACTCTGGATGAACTGCAGAGATCTACAGCTGAGGTGGGAGACTGTCCATAGGACAACAATCAGTCGTATATTGCACTAATCTGGCCTTTATGGAAGAGTGGCAAGAAGAAAGCCATTTCTTAAAGATATCCATAAAAAGTGTTGTTTAAAGTTTGCCACAAGACACCTGGGAGACACACCAAACATGTGGAAGAAGGTGCTCTGGTCAGATGAAACCAAAATTGAACTTTTTGGCAACAATGCAAAATGTTATGTTTGGCGTAAAAGCAACACAGCTCATCACCCTGAACACACCATCCCCACTGTCAAACATGGTGGTGGCAGCATCATGGTTTGGGCCTGCTTTTCTTCAGCAGGGACAGGGAAGATGGTTAAAATTGATGGGAAGATGGATGGAGCCAAATACAGGACCATTCTGGAAGAAAACCTGATGGAGTCTGCAAAAGACCTGAGACTGGGACGGAGATTTGTCTTCCAACAAGACAATGATCCAAAACATAAAGCAAAATCTATAATGGAATGGTTCAAAAATAAACATATCCAGGTGTTAGAATGGCCAAGTCAAAGTCCAGACCTGAATCCAATCAAGAATCTGTGGAAAGAACTGAAAACTGCTGTTCACAAATGCTCTCTCCAACCTCACTGAGCTCGAGCTGTTTTGCAAGGAGGAATGGGAAAAAATTTCAGTCTCTCGTTGTGCAAAACTGATAGAGACATACTTACAGCTGTAATCGCAGCAAAAGGTGGCGCTACAAAGTATTAACTTAAGGGGGCTGAATAAGTTTGCACGCCCAATTTTTCCGTTTTTGATTTGTTAAATAAGTTTGAAATATGCAATAAATGTCGTTCCACTTCATGATTGTGTCCCACTTGTTGTTGATTCTTCACTAAAAAGTACAGTTTTATATCTTTGTTTGAAGCCTGAAATGTGGCAAAAGGTCGCAAAGTTCAAGGGGGCCGAATACTTTCGCAAGGCACTGTATCTAAGGTAATACCGTCAGCGTCAATTTAGTAAGAGGGGCCAAATCTGTCGTGGCTCCATATCAAAATCTTTTCAGGTTCAATAAATCTACCTCTTTAAAAAGTGGTCAATTTATTCATGACTACATTTAGCTAACAGTTAGCTGATAGTTAATCCAGAGAGTCTTACCTTTGCCTCAATTTGGCAGATCATCATGGCATTTTTAATTCTTTATGAACAGCAATTTGGCATTTCATTTTGGGGGGGGGGGGGGTAAATACAGGGAAATATTTTGATAAAAGTCCCCTTGTTCTAGAGAGATTTACACGGATATCAAAACGTCACGAAACATAACCCTTATTTTAAGTCTTTCTAAAATACCCTATGGGAAAAATTAATGGTGGGAAAACGATTGGAACCGTTTCCCTGTTTGACCGCTAGGGTTTATGGGTATTATGACTCATACTGTGGTATTCTATAAGGAGGTGTCTTCAAATGAAGCTACCATAGCATGAATTACTAGTGGATGGCCAGAGTGCCCTCTTCAAGCTACCATCTAACATTAAGATGTCAATATAATTAACAGAACTGTCCTCAAGAGTAATAGGGTATAATTCAGCATTTTTGAACAGGGCCCATAGAGACCAACCAGGCTGGTTGTTTGGGCAGAAGTGCTTTGACAGAAACAAAGGTGAATGACATTGCTGAATCAAATAGTTGATTATAAACACTTCAAAATTCATCCAGAAGGTGGCAGTAATAAGTAAAGCGTTGCAGGTGTAGTGTAGAAAGAGGAATATACCGTGTAAAGAGAAGATTGCTGATTTGTTTTCATTGAGGTTCTTTTGTAAACAAACAGCACAGAAAATGAATAGCGTGAGAGATATTGCTTAAGTACTATTATGACAACCTGTTGTCGTTCATATTTAATTTGCAAACTAACATCTTACAGTAGATGAAACTAAACTCATACCCTCACCCTCAGTTTATAACTACAAACATATATGAGAAAATAGATATTTTACGGATGAAATAATTATTAATATCAAGGTTAAACTTTACAATACAAACATTTAAATGAGCTTTTATACTTATTCATCTGCCTAGAATATTGAGAGGAGAAAACGTTTGAAAGCCTTCACCAATGTAATTAGCAAAGTGTTTGTTGTATCTCATTAGTATGTTCATAAATATGTATGTTCATAAATAAATAAGTACACAGTATGAGATCCCTTTAATCTCTGGACTTTACATGGAAACTTGTATTGGTCTACACACCACATACAGTGCATTCGGAAAGTATTCAGACCCCTTGACTTTTTCCACATTTTGTTAAGTTACTACAGCCCTAGTCTAAAATTGATTAACAGTTTTTCCTCCTCAATCTACACACAATTCCCCATAATGACAAAGCAAAACAGTTTTTTTTTTCAAATCTAACTATTCAGACCCTTTACTCAGTACTTTGTTGAAGCACCTTTGGCAGTGATTAAAGCCTTACGTTTTCTTGGGTATGATGCTAGAAGCTTGGCACACCCTTTTGTGGGAATTTCTTCCATTCTTCTCTGCAGATTCTCTCAGGCTCTGTCAGGTTGGAGGGGGAGCACCGCTGCATGGCTATTTTCAAGTCTCTCCAGAGATTTTAGATCAGGGTTCAAGTCCAGGCTCCTGCTGGGCCACTCAAGAACATTCAGAGACTTGCGTTATTTTGGCTGTGTGCTTAGTGTCGTTATCCTGTTGGAAGGTGAACCTTCGCCCCAGTCTGAGATCCTGAACGCTCTGGAGAAGTACTTTGCTCCGTTCATCTTTCCCTCGATCATGACTCGTCTCCAGTCGCTGCTGCTGAAAATCACCCCAATAGCATGATGCCGCCACCACCATGCTTCACTGTAGGGATGGTGCCAGGTTTCGTCCAGACGTGATGCTTGGCATTCAGGCCAAAAAGTTCAATCTTGGTTTCGTCCGACCAGAGAATCTTGTTTCTCATGGTCTGAGTTTTCCAGGTGCCTTTTGGCAAACTCCAAGCAGGCTGTCATGTGCCTTTTACTGAGGAGTGGCTTCTGTCTGGCCACTCTACCATAAAGGCCTGATTGGTGGAGTACTGCAGAGGTGGTTGTCCTTCTGGAAGGTTCTCCAATCTCCACAGAAGAACTGAAGCTTTGTCAGAGTGACCATCAGGTTCTTGGTCACCTTCCTGACCAAGGCTCTTCTCCCTTGATTAGTCTGTTTGGCCGGGCGGCCAGCTCTATGAAGAGTCTTGGTGTTTCCAAACTTCTTCCATTTAAGAATGATGGAGGCTACTGTGTTCTTGGGGACCTTCAATGCTGCAGACATTGTTTGGTACCCTTCCCCAGATCTGTGCCTCAACACAGTCCTGTCTCAGAGCTCTACGGACAATTCCTTCGATCTCATGTCAACTGTGGGACCTTATATAGACGGGTGTGAGCCTTTCCCAATCATCTCCAATCAATTGAATTTACCAGATGAGACTATGGACTTACTAGTAAAATGCACAAGGGGGTACTTCAGGGGTACTCCTGGCAGAGCAAAATTCAGTTGTTGGTACAGTAACCGAATAAGGTTTGGAACCACTGGTCTAAATGATGAATATTGTTTATCCCCTTCCTGGTCTGAGGTCCAATTTGTTTGTTCAGTCTTTTGGCAAAATATTCCATCTCAGATATAGTAAGTCAGTGAACTTGTGTTGACTCTGTTAGACTGACAGGGCAAATGTAATAATTGATGTGTACAACATTGATCCTGTATAATGTGAAGTGAGCTGCCATCCTTTTAATCAGAGCAGAACAACAGAAATGTGTTTGTTTTTGTGGTCAGAGTAGCCAGTCCAACCACACAATTTCTAAGTCACCTGTAGATGCATGCAGGAGATGTCTCTGACCACGTCATGGAGAGATCCGACCAACAGAGGGGGGCCGTGGTGTGCTAGCAATCAACTGATACGTAGTGACGAACAGTGGCATTTCAACATGTAGAATCATCTGGAAATGTACAGAAAATGACGGCTGGCATTCTGATTCAGAGACAATAGCACGCCAACCTGCACCTTCTAATCCTTTTACTCTATGATGTGGTTTCCAAAATGTGTGTCCCTTCAGAACTCGGGCATAGAGAAGGCCTTTCTGTTTGACGCGGTCAGCAAGATCTATATCGCTTCAGACAGTCTTGTGGACATGCAGACCTACGAGCTGTGCTGTGACATGATTGACTTGGTCAGAGACATCTCCTGCATCTACAGGTGACTTAAAAGTTGGGTGGTTGGACTGGCTACTCTGACAGCAAAAACTAACACATTTCTGTTGTATCCTACATATAATGGACCAACAAAGATGGTATTGTCTTGAGTCTCACAGTCACAACCAGACCTTCACACAAGGCAGAGAATTTTAGTTCTGGTCCTGGGGACCCCAGGCTTTGCAGGGGTTTGTTCCTGTGAGGTGGTACGGTTGGACCCAGATACAGAGAAGAGACCAGATGAGGAATCATTGGTTAAGGATAAACATAATACTTTCCTGAGAAATGGTAGCAGCAGGATCACAGTACACCTAAAAAAAACAAAAAACAAGTAGGCTTGAATACCAACAATGATGAGACAGCCTACAGGGAGAAGGTGAGGGCTCTGGGAGTGAGGTGTCAGGAAAATAACCTCTCACTCAACGTCAACAAATCAAAGGCGATGATCATGGACTTCAGGAAACCACTCACTCAGGAACCGACTGCACACGGTAAACAATTCACACTTCTGCAAAGGACAATGGAAAACACACCTCTTTTAACAGGGAAATCATAATGAGTCAAATTGGACACACCTCTGTGTCGTTAATGTCTCTAGGATGGTCTCTGCCGCCCTCTGGTGACAGGTGGAACCATGACAGTTCCAGACAAATTCTGATAATAAAATGAGCATTTAGCAAACGCTTTATTCAAAGTGACTGAAGGCACTGTCAAAACAGACAGTAGATGGGACCCATGCAGGCATTAAACCCACCACCCTGGAATTGCCAGCAACACTATGCCCCAACCCAAGCCAATTGAGCAATCTGACCCATCAGTATATGTATAGCCGACCTCCAAAATGGATTGTATATTCAAAATCATTTGTCTTCCATCTGGAAGTTGATGAAAATTGAACTCTATGTCTTATTCAGAGATACCCAGGCAGGGAGTGTGTGTGAATCCTGGTCTGTGTGATCTGTGTGTCTCTGTTCAATTTCACTCCAGCTGAGACACTAATTAGAAAATAATCTGAAATCCCAGTCTGTTTTAGTAGAGTTATCGTCTGTCTGTCTGTCTGTCTGTCTGTCTGTCTGTCTGTCTGTCTGTCTGTCTGTCTGTCTGTCTGTCTGTCTGTCTGTCCTGTCTGTCTGTCCTGTCTGTCTGTCTGTCCTGTCTGTCTGTCCTGTCTGTCTGTCCTGTCTGTCTGTCCTGTCTGTCTGTCCTGTCTGTCCTGTCTGTCCTGTCTGTCCTGTCTGTCTGTCCTGTCTGTCCTGTCTGTCCTGTCTGTCTGTCCTGTCTGTCCTGTCTGTCCTGTCTGTCCTGTCTGTCTGTCTGTCTGTCCTGTCTGTCTGTCCTGTCTGTCCTGTCTGTCCTGTCTGTCTGTCTGTCTGTCTGTCCTGTCTGTCTGTCCTGTCTGTCCTGTCTGTCCTGTCTGTCTGTCCTGTCTGTCTGTCTGTCCTGTCTGTCTGTCCTGTCTGTCTGTCCTGTCTGTCTGTCCTGTCTGTCCTGTCTGTCCTGTCTGTCTGTCTGTCTGTCTGTCTGTCTGTCTGTCCGTCCGTCCGTCCGTCCGTCCGTCCGTCCGTCCGTCCGTCCGTCCGTCTGTCTGTCTGACATATACACACCCGTCTGAAATGAAAAAATCATGAGTACAAGCACATCCTCATCAATATTATTACTCTCACGAATGATTATTTTCGTGTTGACATTTCTATTCTCTAAATCCAGCCTTTATTGATATTGGGTAAAAGAGAGGGAGTGTGTGTGAATCCTGGTCTCAGACTCTGTGTGTCTCTGTTCAATTTCACTCCAGCTGAGACACTAATTAGAACCTAATCTGAAATCCCAGTCTGTTTTAGTAGAGAGTCGTCCTCTCTCTCTCCTATCTATCTATCTATCTGTCCGTCTATCCATCCATCCGTCTCTCTCTCTCTCTCTCTCTCTCTCTCTCTCTCTCTAACTCTCTCTTTCTAGCTCTGTCTTTGTCTCTGTCTCTGTCTCACACAAACACATCTGAAATGAAGAAATCATGATTACAAGCACAACTCCATCAAAAGTATTTATCTCACGAATGACTGCATTCTTATTTGACATTTATTTCCTATAAATCTAGCCTAAATCTCTAAATCTAGCCTTTATTGATATTCAGTGTCTCCCCTATATTCAATTATTTAAAGATAATGGAGCTAAGACGTCTTTGAGAACTACAGTAACAATCACCAAAATAAAAACTAGACAGTCAGGGCATATCTAAAATAAAAAAAAGTAATGGCATGATTGATTTAGTTATAATGTTTGAATCACTGAGATAGCATAAGAACACTGCATAAGCCATGGGAAAATGTGTAGAATTGTATGAAATTAGCTTTAAAACAACAATATCTTGTCTCTGCAGCAAAGAGGAGGGCTTATAAAAATGTTGTCTCGGAGACTGTGACATTGGCCACGTCCACTAACACAACCCCCACCCCACTACGCTAACTTTGCCACCGCTGATGAAAAGAATCCTAGGGAAAACACATCATGTTGGGAAAGAGACCGAACAGGTACATTTAGGTCATTCTTATCCAGTCACTTACAGTTAGTGCATTCCACTAAGGTAATTAAGACAATCACATATCACAGTCATTACAAGTAAAAGACAAACACAACTTTGCACTCTCAAATTTGATTTACATCAAAGCAAGTCACATTTTATTTGTCACATGCACCGAATACAACAAGTGTAGACCTTACCGTGAAATGCTTACTTACAAGACCTTAACCAACTATGCAGTTCAAGAAATAGTGTTACGAAAATATATTTTTTTTAAATTATAAAACATAAGAAAATAACAATAATGAGGCTATATACAGGGGGTGCCGGTACCGAGTCAATGTTAGTCGAGGTAATTTGTACATGTAAGTAGGGGTAAAGTGACTATAGATGAATAACTGTGAGTAATAGCAGTGTAAAAAGAAAGGGAGCGAGGTGTCAATGTAAATAGTTGGTGGCAACTTGATTAATTGTTCAGCAGTCTTATGGCTTGGGGGTAGAAGCTGTTAAGGAGCCTTTTGGACCTAGACTTGGCGCTCCGGTACCGGTTGCCATGCGGTAGCAGAGAGAACCATCTATGACCTGGATGACTGGAGTCTTTGACAATTTTTTACACTATCTTCTGCCGAGCAGTTGCCATTCCAGGTGGTGATGCAAACGATCAGGATTCTCTAGATAGTGCAGCTGTAGAACGTTTTGAGTATCTGGGGACCCATGCCAAATATTTTCAGTCTCCTGAGGGGGAAAAGGCATTGTTGTGCCCTCTTCGCAGCTGTCATGGTGTGTTTGGACCACGATAGTTTGTTGGTGAAGTGGACACCAAGGAGATGTTAATGGGGACCTGTTCGGCCCGCCTTTTCCTGTAGTCCACGATCAGCTCCTTCGTCTTGATCACGTTGAGGGAGAGGTTGTTATCGTGGCACCACACAGCCAGGTCTCTGACCTCCTCCCTATAGGCTGTCTCATCGTTGTTGGTGATCAGGCCTACCACTGTTGTTTTGTCGGCAAACTTAATGATGGTGTTGGTGTCATGCTGGGCCACGCAGTCATGGGTGAACAGGCAGTACAGGAGTGGACTAAGCACGCACCTCAGAGTGGCCCCCATGTTGAGGATCAGCGTGGTGGATGTGTTGTTACCTTCTCTTACCACCTGGGGGCGGCCCATCAGGAATTCCAGGATCCAGTTGCAGAGGGAGGTGTTTAGTCCCAGTGTCCTTAGCTTAGTGATGAGCTTTGTGGGCACTATGGTGTTGAATGTTGAGCTGTAGTCAATGAGCAGCATTCTCACATAGGTGTTCCTTTTGTCCAGGTGGGAAATGGCATGGTGGAAATTGCGATTGGGATTGCATCATCTGTGGATCTGTTGGGGCGGTTTGCGAATTGAAGTGGTTTTAGGGTTTCCGGGATGATGATGTGGATGTGAGCCATGACCAGCCTTTCAAAGCACTTCATGGCTACCAATGTGAGTGTTACGGGGCCGTAGTCATTTAGGCAAGTTACATTCGCTTTCTTGGGCACAGGGACTATGGTGGTCTGCTTGAAACATGTAGATATTACAGACTCGGTCAGGGAGAGGTTGAAAATGTCAGTGAAGACACTTGCCAGTTGGTCAGCGCATGCTCTGAGTACATGTCCTGGTAATCCCTCTGGCCCTGAGGCCTCGTAAATGTTGACCTGTTAATTAAAGGTCTTTCTCACATCGGCGACGGAAAACGTGATCACACAGTCGTCCGGAACAGCTGGTGCTCTCATGCATGCTTCAGTGCTGCTTTCCTCGAAGCAAGCATTAAAGGCATTTAGCCCATCTGGTAGGCTTGCGTCACGGGGCAGCTCGCGTCTGGGTTTCCCTTTGTAGTCCGTAATTGTTTGCAAGCCCTGCCACATCCGACGAGCGTCAGAGCCGGTGTAGTAGGATTCAATCTTCGTCCTGTATTGACGCTTTGCCTGTTTGATAGTTCGTCGGAGGGCATTGCAGGATTTCTTATAATCTTCAGGATTAGTGTCCTGCTCCGTGAAAGTGGTAGCTCTAGACTTTAGCTCAGTGCGGATGTTGCCTATAATCCATGGCTTCTGGTTGTAATATGTACATATGGTCACTGTGGGGACAATGTCGCTGATGCACTTATTGATGAAGCCGGTGACTGAAGTGGTATACTCCTCAATGCCATTGGATGAATCCCTGAACATATTCCAGTCTGTGTTAGCAAAACACTCCTGTAGCGTAGCATCCGCGTCATCTGATCATTTCCATATTGGGTGAGTCACTGGTACTTCCTGCTTTAGTTTTTGATAATAAGCAGGAATCAAGAGGATAGAATTATGGTCCGATTTTCCAAATGGAGGGCAAGGGAGAGCTTTGTATGCATCTGTGTGTGTGGAGTAAAGATGGTCTAGAGTTTTTTTTCCCTCTGTTTGCAAATGTGACATACTGGTACAAATTAGGTAAAACATATTTAAGTTTGCCTGCATTAAAGTCTCCAGCCACTAGGAGCGCAGCTTCTGGATGAGCATTTTCTTGTTTGCTTATGGCCTTATACAGCTCGTTGAGTGTGGTCTTAGTGCCAGGATTGGTTTGTAGTGGTAAATAGACTGCTACGAAAAAATAGATGAAAACTCTCTTGGTAGATATTGATGGGTACTCATGAGGTGCTCTACCTCAGGCGAGGAATATCTTGAGTCTTCCTTAATATTAGGCATTGCGCACCAGCTGCTATTGACAAATAAACACACACCACCACCCCTCGTCTTACCGGATCACCACCCTTCGTCTTACCGGATCACCACCCCTTGTCTTACCGGACGTAACTGTTTTGTCCTGTATGGAAAACCCAGCCAACTGTATATTCTCCATGTCGTCGTTCAGCCACGACTCTGTGAAACAAACAAAATTACAGTTTTTAATGTCCAGTTGGTAGGATAGTCTCGAACGGAGCTCACCCAGTTTATTCTCCGGTGATTGCACGTTGGCCCATAGAACAGATGCAGAGGCACGTTACCCACTCACTGACAAATCCTCACAAGGCTTCAACACCAAAACAGCAGGTGATCAACCCTTTCTTTTGTTCTTCCTCACAGTCTTTACCCTAGCCCTAAACACACAAGCGTGCACACACGCACGCATGCACGCATGCACACACCCACACACACACACACACACACACGCACACACGCACACACACACACACACACGCACACACGCACACACACACACACACACACACACACACACACACACACACACACACACACACACACACACACACACACACACACACACACACAGAGAACTAGGCCTAGCCTCACCTCAGTCTACCCCTCTGTCCTGTCCTGCCTGCATGAATCTTGTTCTGGAGGCAGCTCTGCAGAGTGGTCACTAGCTGGCACAGCCATAAAGTAATACAATCTGTTTTTAAACCTTAACCCTAACATTAACCACACTGCTAACCCTAATGCCTAACCTTAAATTAAGACCCAAAAGCTCATTTTAGTTTTCATGCATTTTTACAATATAGACAATTTTGACTTTGCATTTGGCCTATCTAGAGTGGTGTAAAGTACTTAAGTAAATACAGTTGAAGTCAGAAGTTTACATACACCTTAGCCAAATACATTTAAACTCAGTTTTTCACAATTCCTGATATTTAATCCTAGTAACAATTCCCTGTCTTAGGTCAGTTAGGATCACCACTTTATTTTAAGAATGTGAAATGTCAGAATAATAGGAGAGAGTGATTTATTTCAGCTTTTTATTTCTTTCATCACATTCCCAGTGGGTCAGAAGTTTACATACACTCAATTAGTATTTGGTAGCATTGCCTTTAAATTGTTAACTTAGGTCAAACGTTTCAGGTAGCCTTCCACAAGCTTCCCACAATAAGTTGGGTGAATTTTGGTCCATTCCTCTTGTAACTGAGTCAGGTTTGTAGGCCTCCTTGCTCGCACACACTTTTTTAGTTCTCTAGGAGACAGAATGAGTCTCTTTCCTGAGCAATATGACGGCTGCGTGGTCCCATGGTGTTTACACTTGCGCACTATTGTTTGTACAGGTGAACGTGATACCTTCAGGTGTTTGGAAATTGCTCCCAAGGATGAACCAAACTTGTGGAGGTCTACCATTTTTTTTTGGCTGATTTATTTTGATTTTCCCATGATTTGATTTGATTTGATTTGATTCAGATCTCTTTTAGTCCTCATTTGGACTAATCTTCCAAGAGTCCTTAAACATTAAAATACAATTTATAATACAAACACATTTTTACATGTAACACACTATTACAAACATACATAATATAGTACTAACATAATAGCCTAATAAATACTCAATCTAAAAAAATCTACTATAGTCCCACAACATTTCTATGTATTATATTTAAATGGTTTAAGAATAATGTTTACATTTATATATTGAAAGGTTTCTGATTTGATGATGATGTCAAGCAAAGAGGCACTTAGTTTGACGGTAGGCCTTGAAATACATCCACAGGTACACCTCGTCTCAGATGATGTCAATTAGCCTATCAGAAGCTTCTAAAGCCATGACATAATTTTCAGGAATTTTCCAAACTGTTTAAAGGCACAGTCAACTTATTGTATGTAAACTTCTGACCCACTGAAATTGCGATACAGTGAATTATAAGTGAAATAATCTGTCTGTAAACAATTGTTGGAAAAATTACTTGTCATGCACAAAGTAGATGTCCAAACTATAGTTTGTTTACAAGAAATTTGTGGAGTGGTTGAAAAACGAGTTTTAATGACTTCCGACTTCAACTGTATACTTAAAGTGCTACTTAAGTAGTTGTAATTTACTTTACTATTTATATATTTTTTTACTACTTTTCCTTTTATTACACTACATTCATAAAGAAAATAATGTACTTTCTACTCCATACATTTTCCTTGACACTGAAAAGTACTCATTACTTTTTCAATGCTTAGCAGGGCAGGAAAGTGCTCTAATTCATGCACTTATCAACAGAACATCCCTGTTCATTCCTACTGCCTTTGACAAGGTAAAAATCTGTCGTTCTGCCCTTGAACAAGGCAGTTAACCCACTGTTCCCCGGTAGGCCGTCATTGTAAACGACAATTTGTTCTTAACTGACTTTCATAGTTAAATAAATGTTACATTTTACATTTTTTTTAATCTGTCTGACTCACTAAACACACATGCTTCGTTTGTAAATTATGTTGGAATGTTGGTGTGTGCCTCTGGCTATCCGTAAAATAAGAAAATTGTGCCATCTGGTTAGCTTAATATAATATAATTACACTTTTACTTTTACGTTTGATACTTAAGTATATATGAGTAATAACATTTACTTTTGATATTTAAGTATATTTTAAACCAAATTCTTTTCGACTTTTTCTCAAGTAGAATTTTACTGGGTGACTTTTACTTGTTGTTCTCAATTAAGTTATCTTTACTTGTACCCAAGAATGATAATTGGATACTTTTTCCACCACCGCCTATCTAAACTAAACTGGAACATTATTAAAACCCCAGCTATCCTACAATCTAAGCTTGATGCCCTCAATCTCACACAAATGATCAATGAACCTACCAGGTACCACCCAAAAGCCGTAAACACGGGCACCCTCATAGATATCATCCTAACCAACTTGCCCTCCAAATACACCTCTGCTGTTTTCAACCAAGATCTCAGCGATCACTGCCTCATTGCCTGCATCCGTAATGGGTCAGCGGTCAAACGACCTCCACTCATCACTGTCAAACGCTCCCTAAAACACTTCAGCGAGCAGGCCTTTCTAATCGACCTGGCCGGGGTATCCTGAAAGGACATTGACCTCATCCCGTCAGTAGAGGATGCTTGTTGTTTTTTTTTTAAAATAAATAAGCATGCCCCATTTAAATAAGCATTCCCCATTCAAGACATTTAGAACCAGGAACAGCTCTTGGTTCTCTCCAGACCTGACTGCCCTTAACCAACACAAAAACATCCTATGGCGTTCTGCATTAGCATCAAACAGCCCCCGTGATATGTAACTTTTCAGGGACGCTAGAAACCAATATACACAGGCAGTTAGAAAAGCCAAGGCTAGCTTTTTCAAGCAGAAATGTGCTTCCTGCAACACAAACTCAAAAAAGTTCTGGGACACTGTAAAGTCCTTGGAGAATAAGAATACCTCCTCCCAGCTGCCCACTGCACTGAGGATAGGAAAAACTGTCACTACCGATAAATCCACTATAATTGAGAATTTCAATAAGCATTTTTCTACGGCTGGCCATGCTTTCCACCTGGCTACCCCTACCCCGGTCAACAGCACTGCACTCTCCACAGCAACTCGCCCAAGCCTTCCCCATTTCTCCTTCTCCCAAATCCAGTTAGCTGATGTTCTGAAAGAGCTGCAAAATCTGGACCCCTACAAATCAGCCGGGCTAGACAATCTGGACCCTTTCTTTCTAAAATTATCTGCCGAAATTATTGCGACCCCTATTACTAGCCTGTTCAACCTCTCTTTCATGTCTTCTGAGATTCCCAAAGATTGGAAAGGGGGGGACACTCTTGACCCAAACTGCTACAGACATATATCCTTTCTAAGGTCTTCGAAAGCCAAGTCAACAAACAGATTACTGACCATTTCGAATCCCACCATACCTTCTCCGCTATGCAATCTGGTTTCAGAGCTGGTCATGGGTGCACCTCAGCCACGCTCAAGGTCCTAAACGATATCTTAACCACCATCGATAAGAAACAATACTGTGCACCCGTATTCATTGACCTGGACAAGGCTTTCGACTCTGTCAATCACCACATCCTCATCGGCAGACTCAACAACCTTGGTTTCTCAAATAATTGCCTCGCCTGGTTCACCAACTATTTCTCTGATAGAGTTCAGTGTGTCAAATCGGAGGGCCTGTTGTCCGGGCCTCTGGCAGTCTCTAAGGGGGTGCCACAGGGTTCAATTCTTGGACCGACTCTCTTCTCTGTATACATCAATGATGTTGCTCTTGCTGCTGGTGAGTCTCTGATCCACCTCTACGCAGACGACACCATTCTGTATACTTCTGGCCCTTCTTTGGACTCAATGTTAACAACCTTCCAGACGAGCTTCAATGCAATACAACTCTCCTTCTGTGGCCTCCAATTGCTCTTAAATACAAGTAAAACTAAATGCATGCTCTTCAACCGATCGCTGCCTGCACCTGCCCGCCCGTCCAACATCACTACTCTGGATGGTTCTGTCTTAGAATATGTGGACAACTACAAATACCTAGGTGTCTGGTTAGACTGTAAACTCTCCTTCCAGACTCACATCAAACATCTCCAATCCAAAGTTAAATCTAGAATTGGCTTCCTATTTCGCAACAAAGCCTCCTTCACTCATGCTGCCAAACATACCCTTGTAAAACTGACCATCCTACCGATCCTCGACTTCGGCGACGTCATTTACAAAATAGCCTCCAATACCCTACTCAATAAATTGGATGCAGTCTATCACAGTGCCATCTGTTTTGTCACCAAAGCCCCATATACTACCCACCACTGCGACCTGCATGCTCTCGTTGGCTGGCCCTCGCTTCATACTCGCTCCAGGCCATCTACAAGACCCTTGTAGGCCATCTACAAGACCCTGCTAGGTAAAGTCCCCCCTTATCTCACCTCGCTGGTCACCATAGCAGCACCCACCTGTAGCACACGCTCCAGCAGGTATATCTCTCTGGTCACCCCCAAAACCAATTCTTACTTTGGCCGCCTCGCCTTCCAGTTCTCTGCTGCCAATGACTGGAACGAACTACAAAAATCTCTGAAACTGGAAACACTTATCCCCCTCACCAACTTTAAGCACCAGCTGTCAGAGCAGCTCACAGATTACTGCACCTGTACATAGCCCATCTATAATTTAGCCCAAACAACTACCTCTCCCCCTACTGTATTTATTTATTTTGCTCCTTTGCACCCCCATTATTTCTATCTCTACTTTGCACATTCTTCCACTGCAAATCTACCATTCCAGTGTTTATTTTTTATTTTATTTTTTAATTGCTATATTGTATTTACTTCGCCACCATGGCCTTTTTTTGCCTTTACCTCCCTTATCTCACCTAATTTGCTCACATTGTATATAGACTCATTTTTCTACTGTATTATTGACTGTATGTTTGTTTTACTCCATGTGTAACTCTGTGTTGTTGTATGTGTCGAACTGCTTTGCTTTATCTTGGCCAGGCTGCTATTGTAAATGAGAACTTGTTCTCAACTTGCCTACCTGGTTAAATAAAGGTGATATAAAACAAAAAAATAAAAAAATTAAAGGGGAAATCACTTAGTTCTGCCTTCAGGACAAGACCCATGACAATATATGTAAACCTGTGTCCTGTCCTGCTCTGCCGTACCCTGCCATGGTCTGTCTTGCCCTGCCTTGTCCTGACTCGCCCTGTCCTGGCCGTCAGGCTGACTGTAGCAGACCCTTCCTCGTAGCCATGAGAGGATGATAGTAAACAAGCCATGTGGTAACGTCAGCCCCCTCTGGGTTGCCCCAATATTACCCAGGTCTGCTGTTGGACTGCTGTGCCCTGGCAGAGAGGCTGCTGCTGGGGATGTAGGCCTGTCCCTGGGCACTGTGGGTCAGAATGGAAGAGGATGGAGATATGCAACACTAGGCCTTAGGAGGGCTGAGCTAAGGAAGGCTGTTGACTGTGTTTACGCCTCAGGGCAACTACACTCTAGATGAAATGAGCTCTGACGGTATATCAGACTGGCACACTGTGCAGGCTTTAGGATACTTTATTTTCTAGTGTGTGTGTGTGTGTGTGTGTGTGTGTGTGTGTGTGTGTGTGTGTGTGTGTGTGTGTGTGTGTGTGTGTGTGTGTGTGTGTGTGTGTGTGTGTGTGTGTGTGTGTGTGTGTGTGTGTGTGTGTGTGTGTGTGTGTGTGTGTGTGTGTGTGTGTGTGTGTGTGTGTGTGTGTGTGTGTGTGTGTGTGTGTGTGTGTGTGTGTGTGTGTGTGTGTCATGTGTCATGTGTATGTGTGTGTGTGTGTGTGTCATGTGTGTGTGTGTGTGTGTGCGTGCGTGCGTGCGTGTATGTTTTCTTGTAAGTAGGTAATTGTGTTTGAGTGATTATGCAAATCGAGTGAAATCCCAAATGGTGCTCTATCTCCTTCATAGTCTAGACTATGTATGGAATGGGTGCCAAAGATGGTGGATAAATTAAGATAGTTCACTCAAGCCGTTTACCATTGTAAAGAATATTCAATGTTCCTGTCTGTGTAAGTAGACGTTTCCTCTCTCGTGTGAGCATGCTTTTCCGCATGAGTCCAATGTAACTCCATAATATCTGGCATGTTCACGAGAAAGAGGGAACTGCTGGCTCTGGTCTACTTATTGTCCCTCCCTCCCCGCTCGCCACACCCACCCTGCTTGACCAGAAAAAAATTGCCAGTGAGATGTTTCGCTCTGGGGCGCCTCCTCAGTAGGGCGGAGCCAATAAGTAGACCGGAATGGCCTCGCCCTGATCAGAAAAAATGAGGGAGTGGGACGTCTTGCTTTCTCTACCGTGTCTGCGTAGTGCTATTTGGGATGCAGCCCATGACAAAACCGCTGGGTTATTAAAATGAATTAGAGGTTTTAGCAAATGGAGAATTTTTCACCTCATTTAGTTAATGAAGCTCTCTGGTATAGTGTGCAACTTGGCATGCTAATCATTTGGCTTGCTGCTCAGATGGCACTGAAATGTCCCCTGGCCACCACATTGAATGTCCGCTTCTTCGTAATTACATTTGACATTTTAGTCATTTAACAGATGCTCTTATCCAGAGCAACTAATAGTCAGTGCATTCAACTAGTAGTGGAAACATCCACATATCAGTCATTGAAGTAGGCCATTATTTGAAAGGGTCTTTCTTGATTGGGGTTATCTTTTTGCTCTTTTCACAAATCATAACTACTTGTTGTATCCCCTCAGTGACATGCAGTGAGAAGCTATTCTTAACTTGTAGAACGCATGTCAATGCATTTCCTCCTAGAGCTCACGAAAGCATGGGGTTAAGTTTGTTTATGTTCATTTGGATTATTCCCATTTGATCCAGCATCTGTATATGTTGCGGGCAGGGATCACAAAGGTAGAAATGTATTTCATTGTTTTAATGCATGGGGGAATGTACCGTATTTGTATCCGTACATCATTTGGGCCATAACTGCTGATGCTACAGTATGTACATTACTTTCTCAGTGGATAAATCAAGATGGATGCCTTAATTGTTCTTTTTGTTCGCACTGATTACACCGATACTGTCTATTTTAAAGGTTTTACTGTACTTGCAATGATGGTGATATGTGGTTGCACTTATTGTCAGTTGCTCTGGAAAAGATGCGATGAATTACCTACATGAGTTTAGGCATACATGTAGTGCCTTCCTCCCCCCCAAAAATACTTATTAAAAATTATAATGTACTTCTAAATCTTCTAAACTTGAAACATGAAATATCCTTGTTCATGGTACTGAGGGAGAGAGGGGAATGCAGAATGTTTACATTTTGTCAGAACATGTTATTGTTAGACATCAGGTATCCTATAGAAGGGTTTGGGTTGTAATTTGAAATACTTGCTACACCAGAAGTGAATGGTTATCTGTTGGAGGAATGTATGTGGTGGGGTCAATTAAGGTTGGATATGAGCCAGCGGCTTGGAATGTTACTGAGTAAGGGAAAGGCCATCACATGGTTATGGTCACTGATAAGGGTGGGGGGCTGTGGATTAGTGAGGAATGGGGGCCCAGGTCAGGTCACATTAAGGGAGAATGAACAGTTTATTACACACATCACTTGCCCAGCAATAAAGATGTGATGTTCAGAGGAAGGGAGGAGACTCCATCTAAAGTGGGGTATACAGTATATGCTCGTGCTGGTTGGAACATGTCTTTGCCTTATGCAGCTGTGTGACCCAGGGAGTGAATAAACTTGGTTTGAGCTTTACTAATCGTCTGTGAGTTTTTACTCTGTTTATTTAGAACCAAACAAAATGCAACTATTGTTTTCAACAACGTGTGGGTGGCTACTGTCTTTGTTGGTCGTTCTTTGGTTAACGAAATAAGACGACAAGACGAGACGAGACAGAATTACTTGACACATTGGAAAGAATTTACTAATTCAACTGAGCAAACTAGAACGCTATTTGACCCTGAACAGAGAGTACACAGTGGCAGAACACCTGACCACTGTAACTGGCCCAGAATTAAGATAATCTTTGACTATGCACACACTCAGTGAGCATAGACTTGCTATTGAGAAAGGCTGCAGAAGGCAGACCTGGCTCTCAAGAGAAGACATGCTATGTTCACACTGCCCACAAAATGAGGTGGAAACTGAGCTGCACTTCCTAACCTCCTGCCAAATATATGATCATATAAGAGACACATTCACTACCGTTCAAAAGTTGCTGATAATGGACCTCTGTACGCCTGTGTAGATATTCCATTAAAAATCAGCCGTTTCAAGCTGCAATAGTCATTTACAACATTAACAATGTCTACATTGTATTTCTAATCAATTTTAGTTTATTTTAAAGTACAAAAAATGTGCTTTTCTTTCAAAAACAAGGACATTTCTAAGTGACCCCAAAACCTTTGAACGATAGTCTATTTCCCTCAGATTACATAGACCCACAAAGAATTCAAAAAACAAATTCAATTTTGATAAACTCACGTATCTATTGGTTGAAATACCACAGTGTGCCATCACAGCAGTAGATGTGTGACCTGTTGCCACAAGAAAAGGGCAACCAGTGAAGAAGAAACACCATTGTAAATACAACACATATGTTTATTTATTTTCCTTTCTGTACTATTTGCACATCATTACAACACTGTATATAGACATCATGTGTTATATATGATAATTGAAATGCCTTTATTATTTTTGAACTTTTGTGAGTGTAATGTTTACTGTTAATTTTGTATTGTTTAGATCACTGTTGTTTATTATCTGTTTCACTTGCTTTGGCAAGGGGGAGGGGGGTAGAGAGAGACACACACACACAGGTGAACAAACACCTACCTGGAGATGCCCATACTGAAAATAATCCTCTCTCCTAACGAACAACAATGACCCACTTTCAGAAGTTATAAAAATGTTTAAAGAGTATATTTTTGTGGTTCTTATTGTATTATAATACTTGATATGACAATGAGTCTGTGAAAATGAGTAGTCTCCAGAGGGACAACAGAGAATACAACATAGAGAAGAACAGGAAATATACTTATACTTATTATATATTGAACAGAATAAAAAATAAAACTTTTTTTTTTTAAAGGTATTAACTATTGAATATTAATTGAATGGAAATACTCCTACAGTTCCTTGGTCGGAAATTTAAAAACACAAACAGAATGCATTATTAAAACGAACAACAACTTGGTTTCGTTGATATCAGGGCTGGTAGGTAGCCTAGTGGTTAGAGTGTTGGGCCAGTAACCGAAAGGTTGCTAGATTGAATCCCTGAGCTGACAAGGTAAAAATCTATTGTTCTGCCCTTGAGCAAGGCAGTTAACCCTGTGCAGCGTGTCAATTATGGCAGCCCCCCGCACCTCTCGGATTCACTGGGATTGGGTTAAATTGAATCTGTTTATTAACTGGTGCCTCCAGAGATGAAACCTCTCTCATCGTCACTCAACGCCTAGGTTTACTTCCACTGTACTCACATCCTACCATACCCTTGTCTGAACATTATGCCTGGAATCTATTCTACCACCCCCAGAAATTTGATCCTTTTATTATCTGGCACCCTCATAGATATTCCTGACCAACCTGCCCTCTAAATACACCTCTGCTGTCTTCAACCAGGATCTCAGTGATCCCTGCGTCATAGCCTGCGTCCGTAATGGGGGGCTGTGGATTAGTGAGGAATGGGGGCCCAGGTCAGGTCACATTAAGGGAGAATGAACAGTTTATTACACACATCACTTGCCCAGCAATAAAGATGTGATGTTCAGAGGAAGGGAGGAGACTCCATCTAAAGTGGGGTATACAGTATATGCTCGTGCTGGTTGGAACATGTCTTTGCCTTATGCAGCTGTGTGACCCAGGGAGTGAATAAACTTGGTTTGAGCTTTACTAATCGTCCGTGAGTTTTTACTCTGTTTATTTAGAACCAAACAAAATGCAACTATTGTACTCAACAACGTGTGGGTGGCTACTGTCTTTGTTGGTTGTTCTTTGGTTAACGAAATAAGACGACAAGACGAGACGAGACAGAATTACTTGACACATTGGAAAGAATTTACTAATTCAACTGAGCAAACTAGAACGCTATTTGGCCCTGAACAGAGAGTACACAGTGGCAGAACACCTGACCACTGTGACTGGCCCAGAATTAAGATAATCTTTGACTATGTACAGACTCAGTGAGCATAGCCTTGCTATTGAGAAAGGCTGCAGAAGGCAGACCTGGCTCTCAAGAGAAGACATGCTATGTTCACACTGCCCACAAAATGAGGTGGAAACTGAGCTGCACTTCCTAACCTCCTGCCAAATATATGATCATATAAGAGACACATTCACTACCGTTCAAAAGTTGCTGATAATGGACCTCTGTACGCCTGTGTAGATATTCCATTAAAAATCAGCCGTTTCAAGCTGCAATAGTCATTTACAACATTAACAATGTCTACATTGTATTTCTAATCAATTTTAGTTTATTTTAAAGTACAAAAAATGTGCTTTTCTTTCAAAAACTAGGACATTTCTAAGTGACCCCAAAACTTTTGAACGGTAGTCTATTTCCCTCAGATTACATAGACCCACAAAGAATTCAAAAAACAAATTCAATTTTGATAAACTCACGTATCTATTGGTTGAAATACCACAGTGTGCCATCACAGCAGTAGATGTGTGACCTGTTGCCACAAGAAAAGGGCAACCAGTGAAGAAGAAACACCATTGTAAATACAACACATATGTTTATTTATTTTCCTTTCTGTACTATTTGCACATCATTACAACACTGTATATAGACATCATGTGTTATATATGATAATTGAAATGCCTTTATTATTTTTGAACTTTTGTGAGTGTAATGTTTACTGTTAATTTTGTATTGTTTATTTCACTGTTGTTTATTATCTGTTTCACTTGCTTTGGAAAGGGGGAGGGGGTTAGAGAGAGACACACACACACAGGGGAACAAACACCTACCTGGAGATGCCCATACTGAAAATAATCCTCTCTCCTAACGAACAACAATGACCCACTTTCAGAAGTTATAAACATGTTTAAAGAGTATATTTTTGTGGTTCTTATTGTATTATAATACTTGATATGACAATGAGTCTGTGAAAATGAGTAGTCTCCAGAGGGACAACAAATCAAATCAAATCAAATCAAATCAAATCAAATCAAATCAAATTTTATTTGTCACATACACATGGTTAGCAGATGTTAATGCGAGTGTAGCGAAATGCTTGTGCTTCTAGTTCCGACAATGCAGTAATAACAAGTAATCTAACTAACAATTCCAAAACTACTGTCTTGTACACAGTGTAAGGGGATAAAGAATATGTACATAAGGATATATGAATGAGTGATGGTACAGAGCAGCATAGGCAAGATACAGTAGATGGTATCGAGTACAGTATGTACAAATGAGATGAGTATGTAAACAAAGTGGCATAGTTTAAAGTGGCTAGTGATACATGTATTACATAAGGATACAGTCGATGATATAGAGTACAGTATATACGTATGCATATGAGATGAATAATGTAGGGTAAGTAACATTATATAAGGTAGCATTGTTTAAAGTGGCTAGTGATATATTTACATCATTTCCCATCAATTCCCATTATTAAAGTGGCTGGAGTTGAGTCAGTGTCAGTGTGTTGGCAGCAGCCACTCAATGTTAGTGGTGGCTGTTTAACAGTCTGATAGCCTTGAGATAGAAGCTGTTTTTCAGTCTCTCGGTCCCAGCTTTGATGCACCTGTACTGACCTCGCCTTCTGGATGATAGCGGGGTGAACAGGCAGTGGCTCGGGTGGTTGATGTCCTTGATGATCTTTATGGCCTTCCTGTGACATCGGGTGGTGTAGGTGTCCTGGAGGGCAGGTAGTTTGCCCCCGGTGATGCGTTGCATCACAGAGAATAGAGAATACAACATAGAGAAGAACAGGAAATATACTTATACTATTCCAGTTCTCTGCTGCCAATGACTGGAACGAATTGCAAAAATCACTGAAGCTGGAGACTCATATCTCCCTCACTAACTTTAAGCATCAGCTGTCAGAGCAGCTTACAGATCATTGCACCTGTAAATAGCCCACCCAACTACCTCATCCCCATATTGTTTTTTTTCCTCCGTTGCACCCCAGTATCTCTACTTGAACATTCATCATCTGCACATCTATCACTCCAGTGTTAATGCAATGCTAAATTGTAATTATTTCACCACTATGGACTATTTATTGCCTTACCTCCCTAATCTTACTGCATTTGCACACACTGTATATAGACTTTTCTATCGTGTTATTTATTGACTGTACGTTTGTTTATCCCATGTGTTGTTTGTGTCGCACTGCTTTGCTTTATCTTGGCCAGGTTGCAGTTGTGAATGATCCTGGCTCTCGTCTGCTTCCTCTGAGAGGAGAGATAATTAGGGAAGAGAGTTTCAAGACAAAAGGTGAGAGAGAGTTAGGGAGGAGCGCTTCAAGAGGAAAGGTGAGAGAGAGACAGTCTTCGTCCCAAATTGCACCTATTTACTTTATAGTGCACTACTTTTGACCAGGACCTGGCCCAAGAAGAACCCCTAGCCTTACAGGGGATTTGTGCTGTGACTTTGTAGGGATGAATCCTAACTTTGGACATCATGCGCTTGTACTAACGCGAAGTTTCACTTTTCAAATCTCGTTTTTAGCTGTGTCATCTGCGATACAAAAGGTTTTCCAGGAAATTAGGTGATTTTCATGCATATCTCCAGGTGACACCAATGCATGATTTATGCAAAAATCCGAATGACATCAATGCATGATTTATGCCAAGATCTGAGTTAGCAGAGGTACATGCACATATGTCAAGTTCAGATATCACGACGACACATCATGACATGAATCCACAAGTACAGTACTGAATACATGCTGATGCTAGTACTCCTGCTGCTCTACATGGTTCCAAAGACTAACAACTGAAAAACATGTATTTATAATCCAACCGTCCGCATCTAACGTGTGGTGTGATCTAAGATGAGCACAGTGATGGGTGTTAATTGACAGCTGGCAAAACATAATATCATGATGGAATTAAGGTACAGCGAAATGTTGCCTGACATTCTCCAGAGACTACATACAGTGAAATGTTGCCTGACATTCTCCAGAGACTACATACAGTGAAATGTTGCCTGACATTCTCCAGAGACTACATACAGTGAAATGTTGCCTGACATTCTCCAGAGACTACATACAGTGAAATGCTGCCTGACATTCTCCAGAAACTACATACAGTGAAATGTTGCCTGACATACTCCAGAGACTACATACAGTGAAATGTTGCCTGACATTCTCCAGAGACTACATACAGTGAAATGTTGCCTGACATTCTCCAGAGACTACATACAGTGAAATGTTGCCTGACATTCTCCAGAGACTACATACAGTGAAATGTTGCCTGACATTCTCCAGAGACTACATACAGTGAAATGTTGCCTGACATTCTCCAGAGAACTACATACAGTGAAATGTTGCCTGACATTCTCCAGAGACTACATACAGTGAAATGTTGCCTGACATTCTCCAGAGACTACATACAGTGAAATGTTGCCTGACATTCTCCAGAGACTACATACAGTGAAATGTTGCCTGACATTCTCCAGAGACTACATACAGTGAAATGTTGCCTGACATTCTCCAGAGACTACATACAGTGAAATGTTGCCTGACATTCTCCAGAGACTACATACAGTGAAATGTTGCCTGACATTCTCCAGAGAACTACATACAGTGAAATGTTGCCTGACATTCTCCAGAGACTACATACAGTGAAATGTTGCCTGACATTCTCCAGAGACTACATACAGTGAAATGTTGCCTAACATTCTCCAGAAACTACATACAGTGAAATGTTGCCTGACATACTCCAGAGACTACATACAGTGAAATGTTGCTTGACATTCTCCAGAGACTACATACAGTGAAATGTTGCCTGACATTCTCCAGAGACTACATACAGTGAAATGTTGCCTGACATTCTCCAGAGACTACATACAGTGAAATGTTGCCTGACATTCTCCAGAGACTACATACAGTGAAATGTTGCCTGACATTCTCCAGAGAACTACATACAGTGAAATGTTGCCTGACATTCTCCAGAGTCTACATACAGTGAAATGTTGCCTGACATTCTCCAGAGACTACATACAGTGAAATGTTGCCTGACATTCTCCAGAGACTACATACAGTGAAATGTTGCCTGACATTCTCCAGAGACTACATACAGTGAAATGTTGCCTGACATTCTCCAGAGAGCTACAGTGCTTCGAGAAAGTATTTGCCCCTTTCCAATTTTCTCTACTTTTGCATATTTTTGATACTGAACGTTATCAGGTCTTCAACCAAAACCTAATATTAGATAAAAGGAAACTGAGTGAACAAATAACACAACAATTACATACTTATTTCATTTATTTCATAAACAAAGTAGTCAACACCCAATGCCTTTGTGAAAGAGTAAGTGCCCTCTTACACTCAATATCTGGTTGTGCCACCTTCAACTGCAATGACTCCAATGACACTTCAGTTTCAGCTCACAGGATGGCCTGACATTCTCCTGTAGAATCCTCTGATACAGAGCACAATTCATGGTTCCTTCTATGAAGGCAAGTCATCCTGAGGCAGCAAAGCATCCCCAAACCATCACACTACCACCACCATACTTGACCGTTGGTATGAGGTTCTTACTGTGAAATGTTTGTTTTTCGCCAGGTGTAATGGGACCCATCTGTCCATAGAACATTCTTCCAAGAGTCTTGATGAGCCGTTTATTTAGCCTGGATAATACCTGCCAGCCTCGGACTGTTTTTCTCCACGACAACGCCAGATTCCAGCCGTAAACCCTGGACCATTACTCCTGATCAACACAGCTAGCTAGCTGCCACCGAGTGACCCAGCCCCAAAGCTGGCACTGAGCCAGCCCCACCTCCCAGCCTACTCTGTGATCACCCAACTACTCAGCTGATGCCCCCAACACGGCTAGAATCCACTACTCCACCAGATACTTGCCATAAACTCTGGACCTTTGCATCGGATCATCGCTGCTAGCTAGCTGCTACCGAGTGGCTATAGTGGCTATGGCCCCTGCCCCGAAGCTAGCACCAGTTAGCCACGAGTCAGGCGCATCTCCCGGCTAGCAAACGAAATTACTACAACTACAATACCTCTTTCACCATCTGGCCCGGACGCTTTGTCGACACAGGGCCCCGCCGTACCATCACGACTGGTCTGCAGATGTAATTCCATCCGCTGTGCTCTCAACCGGCAGATGTCGGAGCAGACACTTCTCCTTACTCCGGACTGCTAACTTTAAACGCTGTGTCTCCTGGGTGCTAGCGTAGTAACGACTACCCTGCAGCTTCCCTGTTCCATCTATTGATGTTCACTGGACCCTATGATCACTTGGCTACATAGCTGATGCCTGCTCGACTGTTCATTTATCACGGCACTCCACTTTGTTTATTTTTTGTTTATCTGTCGGCCCTAGCCCCAAACTCAGGCCCTGTGTGTAGTTAACCAACCCTCTCTGCCCATTCATCGCCATTTTACCTGTTGTTGTTGTCTTAACTGATTAGCTGTTGTTGTCTTACCCGTTGTTGTCTTAGCTAGCTCTCCCAATCAACACCTGTGATTGCTTTATGCCTCGTTTTATGTCTCTCTCAAATGTCAATATGCCTTGTATACTGTTGTTTAGGATAGTTATCATTGTTCTAGTTTACTGCGGAGCCCTTAGTCCCACTCTGCATGCCTCAGATACCTCCTATGTCCCACCTCCCACACATGTGGTGACCTCACCCTGTATAACCAGCGTGTCCAGAGATGCAACTTCTCTTATCATCACTCAGTGCCTGGGATTACCTCCACTGTACCCGCACCCCACCATACCCCTGTCTGCACATTATGCACTGAATCTATTCTACCACGACCAGAAATCTGCTCCTTTTATTCTCTGTCCCCAAGCACTAGATGACCAGTTTTGCTAGCCTTTAGCCATACCCTCATCCTACTCCTCCTCTGTTTCTTGGGTGATGTAGAGGCTAACCCAGGCCCTCCGTGTCCCCAGGCACTCTCATTTGTTGACTTCTGTCATCGAAAAAGCATTGGTTTCATGCGTGTTAACATCAGAAGCCTCCTCCCTAAGTTTGTTTTACGCACTGCTTTAGCACACTCCACCAACCCCGATGTCCTTGCCATGTCTGAATCCTGGCTTAGGAAGGCCACCAAAAATTCTGAGATTTCCATACCCAAATACAACATTTTCCATCAAGATAGAACTTCCAAAGGGGGGGAGTTGCAATCTACCGCAGAGATAGCTTGCAAAGTTCTATCACACTTTCCAGGTATATGCCCAAACAGTTCGAGCTTCTAATTTAAAAAATGAATCTCTTCAGAAATCTCCCAGCTGTGCCCTGGACACCATATATGAATTGATTGCCCCTCATCTAGCTTCAGAGTTCGTTCTGTTAGGTGACCTAAACTGGGATATGCTTAACACTCCGGCAGTCCTACAATCTAAGCTAGATGCCCTCAATCTCACACAAATGATCAAGGAACCCACCAGGTACAAACCTAAATCCGTAAACATGGGCACCCTCATAGATATTATCCTGACCAACCTGCCCTCCAAATACACCTCTGCTGTTTTCTATCAGGATCTCAGCGATCACTGCCTCATTGCCTGCATCCGCTATGGGTTTGCGGTAAAATTACCACCCTGTCAAACGCTCCCTAAAACACTTCTGCCAGCAGGCTTTTCTAATCAACTTGGCCCGGGTATCCTGGAAGGATATTGACCTCATCCCGTCAGTCGAGGATGCCTGGTCGTTCTTTAAAAGTAATTTCCTCACCATCTTAAACAAGCATGCCCCTTTCAAAACACATAGAACTAAGAACAGATATAGCCCTTGGTTCACTCCAGACCTGAGTACTTTTGACCAGCACAAAAACATCCTTTGGCGGACTGCAATAGTATCTAATAGCCCCCGCGATATGCAACTGTTCAGGGAAGTCAGGAACCAATACACGCAAAGGCTAGCAAAGGCTAGCTTATAAAAACAGAAATTTGCATCCTGTAGCTCTAACTCCAAAAAGTTCTGGGACACTGTAAAGTCCATGGAGAACAAGAGCACCTCCTCCCAGCTGCCCACTGCACTGAGGCTAGGTAACACAGTCCCCACCGATAAATCCATGATAATCAAAAATGTCAATAAGCATTTCTCTACAGCTGGCCATGCTTTCCTCCTGGCTACCCCAACCCCGGCCAACAGCTCCGCACCCCCCGCAGCTACTTGCCCAAGCCTCCCCAGCTTCTCCTTCACCCAAATCCAGATAGCTGATGTTCTGAAAGAGCTGCAAAACCTGGACCCGTACAAATCAGCTGTGCTAGACAATCTGGACCCTCTCTTTCTAAAATGATTCGCCGGCATTGTTGTAACCCCTATTACCAGTCTGTTCAACCTCTCTTTCGTATTGAATGCCATGTGCTGCATTTGCTATAGGCCCCTTGTTTACCTTCTTGTTGGTGACGCTTTGATATATTGATAATATGCAGCTTTTTAAAGTGCAAATCCACAGATGAAACAATAACAAAATGGGGCGGCCTAGTGGTTAGAGCGTTGGACAAGTAACCGAAAGGTTGCAATCGAATCCCCAAGCTGACAAGGTAAAAAAAAAAAAAAAAAATGGAAGTCCCTTCTCTGTTTTGGTAAAAAAGCTGAGGGATGGGCCTTGAGAAATGTAACCACTCTCAGATTAATAGGCAGAGCTATGGATGCAAGGACTGACCATCCATGATATCAAAATGACTGTTTTAACCGTGTTATGAGGCTATACCTTGTTTGTTTACATTTACGATGTTTACAAACATTAGAGAAAAACAAGCTTATATTTTGGGTTCTCATGGAGTGTGACAGTTGAACTTAGCTCATAATATATTATTATTATTATCATTATATTCTTCAGGAATCAATGGATATATATATTTAGAAGTCCAAAAATTGATGTAGCAGCTAAAGATTGCCCCTTTAATTAAGTCTATGGAAAGTGTGTGCGTTTGAGCACGGTTCCATTAGGCCCATGGATTTTTTTGTTTCAACATGAATTAGATTGAGCAATAAAAAAACACTTTTATTCCATAGGCTGGTATCCACACTGTGCAGCTGTTGCAAGAGCGAATTTTCACTGGCTGTCCACTTGTTTCAAAAACAATGATTGATAGGCAGCTTATATTCAACCATTATTGTGTTCAAATACACATTTAGATTTGTGAACAGCCATCCACAACAACTACAATCCGTAAGGCGTAAATAGCTAAATGAGAGAGCAGCAGTGTGATTCAGGTCAATGCGCTATTTATATATAAATATAAGTGATAATAATAATAATAAGTGATATCCGTGTCTTCTGAGACTACACCACTGCTGTCATCATTACCTCCAGGTGTTTATTCAAGTTGGATATTCTTTGGATGCCGACAACAGTTGCACCATTGGAAGACATACTGTAGCTTGGACTGTAGCCTACAAAAACCTATTCCTGCTCTTTTCCCGGGATCCATCCAACACATCTGGTGTGTCATCATAGTGGTCTCTGACTTGTGGTCAGACTCACTCAAGTGAAACAAACTTAAACATTTTCAATGCTGATTTGAATGTTATTGAAAACACAAACATTTCTTACAAACATAATTTCTGAATCTGTGATCTGAGTTATAGTTACCGTTTGTTGTAATCCCTTACATCTAACGGATAACATCTTACCCAGCTTGCGACAGAGCTGTAGGAGTTGTGACCTGTTTTTGTTAATTATGGTGTCGTAGTTGTGTCTAGAGGGCATATGGGGGAGAGAATGCTGTCACTTCCAGGTAGGTGTTTGTCGCCCTGTGTCTCTCTATCTCCCTCACTCACTCCCCCAACTCTCTCTTTCTCCCCCCCCCCCCCCCCCCCTCCCAATTCAATTTAATTCAAGGGGCCTTATTGGCATGGGAAACATATGTTAACATTGCCAAAGCAAGTGAAGTAGATAATATACAAAAGTGAAATAAACAATACAAATTAACAGTAAACATTACACTTACAGAAATTCCAAAATAATAAAGACATTACAGTGTATATATTTGAATCTCTCCCCCATTTTTTCTCATAACGAGTAGAGTATGGTTACCTTGGCACCCCTGATCAAAGGCTCTAAGCTTTCTTTCAAGTTGTGAACTTGTGAATTCCTCCCCGCTGGTTAGATTGAGCCTTGGCTGTCTGTGACAGCTCCTCTGCTAGGAGACAGCTGACACACCCCTTGTGACAATAGAAAAGGATTTCTTTGAAATACATTCCTTTCAAGTTAATAGGCATTCATAGGTGTGTTCTCTTGGTACACTACATGTATGGCACCCAAACTATAGGAGCAAAGTACTGTCATCTTATTGTGTGTATTCTATTCAACAGTATGGCCTTCAACTTTTTTGATGTATCACATTTTAACATTTGCATTGGCATTGACAGCTTTGCTTTCCCCCTCCATTGTCTCTTTGATGGACAAACAAAGCTGTAATAAATGTTGTCAGCAGAACAAAAGCATGGAAGCTTTGTACATCTGGCAAACAGTTTGTCAATGAGTCACACAATTTAATTTTTTTATTTTTATTATTATTATTATTATGTTGAATGTATTCATTAACATCAGTGGTCTTACACCAGGTTAAATCATACACAAGATGTTATTGAAGGTCGCATCATGCTTTCTTTTCACCTGCGCATTCGAATAACTTTACCCTCCAAAACTCAATAGGAATGGAGGTAAAAGTTGTCTTCAAAAAAAGCATTTATCTGCAAAATGTTCCCTTCAGTTGTAAAATAATATTTAAGTCTTCATCATGTGTTTTGAGAATTTCAACTCTCTAGACAAATACCACTCAACAATGGTACATTTAGCTTCTCTTCAAATTCAGTGACATAAAAGACAGTACATTCTCATGGCAATAGTCAAATATGCACATTCAGAGCAACGCTATCGAAATAATTAGATATAGCTTTGATAATTTGGCACATAAATTCAACCTTTATTTTCTATGTTAAGCTAACAAGCGTAAATGAGACACTAGATTTAAGTTATGAAATTAAGTTGTCTGATTCTTTAGGGTATTTTAGCTCATAATTGGAATGAAATGAATTTCCAATATTCACATGATAATGGCTGGCTTTGGTAACTGCTCGTACCGTCTGAATAATGATCTCATCCTATCTTCAGTGGATTAAACAAAGATCTCATCCTATCTTCAGTGGATACAACAAAGATCTCATCCTATCTTCAGTGGATACAACAAAGATCTCATCCTATCTTCAGTGGATTAAACAAAGATCTCATCCTATCTTCAGTGGATTAAACAAAGATCTCATCCTATCTTCAGTGGATTAAACAAAGATCTCATCCTATCTTCAGTGGATACAACAAAGATCTCATCCTATCTTCAGTGGATACAACAAAGATCTCATCCTATCTTCAGTGGATACAACAAAGATCTCATCCTATCTTCAGTAGATACAACAAAGATCTCATCCTATCTTCAGTGGATACAACAAAGATCTCATCCTATCTTCAGTGGATTAAACAAAGATCTCATCCTATCTTCAGTGGATTAAACAAAGATCTCATCCTATCTTCAGTGGATTAAACAAAGATCTCATCCTATCTTCAGTGGATACAACAAAGATCTCATCGAATGGACGTTTATTTGGAAGACTCCTCATGAATGATGCTGAATACATGTGTTATAAATGTTGTTATGAAAAAGACTATGACACTCATAAAGGTGTTGTGAATGGTTTCATAAAAGGGTTATGAACGCCTTATGTATACCCTCTTTAAGTAAAGTGTTACCCATCTGTCTCCCACAGGGCTTATAGACTGCAACTTCCACTGTTTCAAGAACGCTTTTCAGGAGGTGTTTGATGTACAAGCGAAGATGCAGGAAAACAGAAAGCTCCTTAGTCAGAGGAGGTGGAGCAAACTGGCTGAGAACACCCAATGATGTTCTCAGCAACCCGCACTGAATGCCGCCCCATTGGTGTCCTCACATGTCAATCATCCATCTTTAATACAGTAACTTGTAGGTGTTATGTGAGCAGACTTGTGCCTCTCTACTTCTGGGCTCAAAGAGCAAGTGTAAAGGTGGTAAAAGTATGGTAACTTTCCATAAATCCTGGTTGGAAGATTCCTGGAATCAGGAGGGAATAAGCAGGAAATCAGGAAATCCACCAATCAAGATGCCTGGAAAAGCTGGCAATTTCAGTTTCCAGAATTTGTAAACCCTAGCAAGTGTACACAACTGTGCACAACAATAATTTGAGGTTGAATTTCAGTCATAACCTATCTATAGCCAATAACTAGGCAGTGGTATAAAGTACTTAAGAAGTACTTAAGAAGTACTTTAAAGTATTTTTACTTAAGTCATATTTTGGGGTATCTGTACTTTACTTCACTATTTATATTTTTGACAACTTTTATTTCACATCATTCCTAAAGAAAATAATGTACTTTTTACTCCATACACTTTCACTTACACCCAAAAGTACTCGTTACATTTTGACAGGAAAATGGTCCAATTCAAATACTTACCAAGAGAACATGCCTCGTCATCCCTACTGCCTGGAGGACTCACTAAACACAAATGCTTAGTTTGTAAATTATGTCTGAATGTTGGAGTGTCCCCCTGGCTATCTGTCTGGTTTGCCTAATATAAGGATTTTGAAATTATTTATACTTTTACTTTCACTCTTGATACTTAAGCATATTTAAAACCAAATACTTTAAGACTTTTATTCAAGTAGTATTTTACTGGTGACTTTCACTTTTACTTGAGTCATTTTCTATTAAGGTATCTTTACTTTTACTTTTTCCACCACTGTAACTAGGGGGCCAGAAGACGTTCTTAATTACAAGACCTGGCAAGGGAAATCTCTATCTGTGCCCCAATCATATCATTGCATATTTTAAATGACTAAATGTGTTACAGTTGAGCTGTATGTTGATAATAAGGAAGCTAACATTTTACAGTTTCGTAATAACTAAGGGAAAACAAGCCACAATGTCATTTGATTGTATTTATTATGGATCCCCATTAGATGCTGCCAAAGCAGCAGCTACTCTTCCTGGGGTCCAGCAAAATTAAGGCAGTTTATACAGTTTTAAAACATTACAATACATTCACAGATTTCACAACACCCTGTTGTGTGTGTGTGTGTGCGCGTGCGTGCGTGTGCGTGGTGTGTGTGTGTGTGTGTGGTGTGTGTGTGTGTGTGTGTGTGTGTGTGTGTGTGTGTGTGTGTGTGGTGTGTGTGGTGTGTGTGGTGTGTGTGTGTGTGTGTATGTATGTATGTGTACGTGTGTGTCTGTGCCAATGTTTGTGTTGCTTCACAGTCCCCGCTGTTCCATAATGTGTTTTTTTTATTTATCACTTGTAATAATGCATGGCCATAGTCAAATTAATATGGATGGGCCTTTTAAATACTGCAGATGAAGGACGGATACAGAAACCACACCGGCTGTTTCCCAAATGGCACCCTATTCTCTTTATAGTCTATAAGCCCCATAGTCTCTGGTCAAATGTAGTGCACCATATAGGATGCCATTTGGGATACAGACATTATCTTTATGAAAGCAGCCTACCAAAGAAACAGATTGTAAGAACAGATGTTCATAGAGCTACCAGACCGGGTTCCAATACAATTTGAAATTTGATTTCTGTTTTTGATTTAGCTTGCCTGTTGCAATGGATTCAATAGAAACGTCCCATTAAGTGTGGCAAGTAGGCCAGGGGTTAGAGCATTGGGCCAGTAACCGAAAGATTGCTAGATCGAATCCCCGAGCTGAAAAGGTACAAATCTGTTGTTCTGCCCCTGAACAAGTCAGTTAACCCATTGTTCTTAGGTCGTCATTGTAAATAAGAATTTGTTCTGAACTGACTTGCCTAGTTAAATAAAGGTAAAAAATAATAATAATAATAATTAAAAGTGCAAACCCCCGTCCACCTGGCACTCTGGGCAGACTGAAGCAAACTCTCAAAGTATTTATTCACAGGCACAGAATGTCAGCTCACTGAATGTCAGCTCACAGAATGTCAGCTCACTGAAGCAATGCTCACTGAATGTCACCTCACTGAATGTGACCTCACTGAATGCAATGCAAGCAATGCTCACTGAATGTCAGCTCACTGAATGTCACCTCACTAAATGTCACCTCACTAAATGTCAGCTCACTGAATGTCACATCACTAAATGTCACCTTACTAAATGTCAGCTCACTGAATGTCAGCTCACGGAATGTCACCTCACTAAATGTCACCTCACTAAATGTCAGCTCACTGAATGTCACCTCACTAAATGTCACCTCACTAAATGTCAGCTCACTGAATGTCAGCTCACTGAATGTCACCTCACTGAATGTCAGCTCACTGAATGTCACCTCACTAAATGTCACCTCACTAAATGTCAGCTCACTGAAAGTCACCTCAATGAATGTCAGCTCACTGAAAGTCACCTCACTGAATGTCAGCTCACTGAAAGTCACCTCACTGAATGTCAGCTCACTGAAAGTCAACTCACTGAATGTCAACTCACTGAATGTCAGCTCACTGAAAGTCACCTCACTGAATGTCAGCTCACTGAATGTCAGCTCACTGAATGTCACCTCACTGACTGTGGAAAATTCAGTTGATTGGACATGATTTGGAAAGGCCCACACCTGTCTATATAAGGTCTCACATTTGACAGTGCATGTCAAAGCAAAACTCAAACCATGAGGTCGAAGCAATTGTCTGTAGAACTCCGAAACAGGATTGGGTCGAGGCACAGACCTGGGGAAGGGTACCAAAACAATTCTGCAGCATTGAAGGTCCCCAAGAACACAGTGGCCTCCATCTTTCTTTAATGGAAGAAAATTGGAACCACCAAGACTCTTCCTAGAGCTGGCCGCCCGGCCAAACAGAGCAATCTGGTGAGAAGGGCCTTGATCAAGGGGGTGACCAAGAACCCGGTGGTCACTCTGACAGAGCTCCAGAGTTCCTCTGTGGAGATGGGAAACCTTCCAGAAGGACAACCATCTCGTCAGCACTCCGCCAATCAGGCCTTTATGGTAGAGTGTCCAGACGCCACTCCTCAGTAAAAGGCACATGACAACCCACTTGGAGTTTGCCAAAAGGCACCTAAAGAATCTCAGACGATGAGAAACAAGATTCTCTGGTCTGATGAAACCAAGATTGAAGTCTTTGGCCTGAATGCCAAGCGTCACGTCTGAAGGAAACCTGGCACCATTCCTACGGTGAAGCATGGTGGTGGCAGCATCATACTGTGGGGATGTTTATCAGTGACAGGGTCTGGGAGACTAGTCAGGATCAAGGGAAAGATGAACAGAACAAAGTATAGAGAGATCCTTGATGAAAAGCTTCTCCAGAGCGCTCAGGACCTCAGACTGGGTTGAAGGTTCACCTTCCAACAGGACAATGACCTTCAGCACACAGCCAAGATGCAGGAGTGTCTTCGAGACAAGTCTCTGAATGTTCTTGAGTGGCCCAACCAGAGCCCGGACAATCGAACATCTCTGGGGAGACCTGAAAATAGCTGTGCAGCAACGCTCCCCATCCAACCTGACAGAGCTTACTGTACTGTATATTGTATATGTACTGTATACTGTATATGTAATGTATATTGCAAATGTGTACTGTATATTGCATATGTACTATATATTGTATATAGGTACTGTATATTGTATATAGGTACTGTATATGTACTGTATATTGTATATGTACTGTATATTGGTTATACTGTAGGTACTATATATTGTATATATACTGTATATTGTCATCGTTTTTTAAATGGAACACCAAATCTAAATTACTAGCAATTACAATCAAAGGTTTCTATCACAAATGTGGTGTCTTACAGTTGTTCTGTCAAGGCATCGATGCTATCCTTTTCACCATTCTAAAATGTTCTACCTGCAGCTTGTTGACTTGACTTTGGAAGCAGTTTGATCTTGAAGTCTGTTTCTTTTTACGCATCATTTTATTACTTCACTCATTTAATGAAATATTTTAATTGTTTCAAAATGTAATACATTTTTTGTATTTGTCAACAAAACTGTGTTTACGTTGATGAATCTCAATGTCACCCTAATCACAAACCATTCCAAAAAATGTATGCATGTACAACATGTTTCCACGTCGTGAGTGTGTGTATGTTGTTTCCAGCTTCTGCATCCAATGCATGTGACATACATTTAGATTTTGTGTGTGCGCTTTCCCGTGTGTGCGTGCATACGTGTGCGTGTGTTTGGCAAGGTCAAACATGGATTGCGTAACAGCTGCTCCATGGCTGGTCGTCAGCAGTGTGTTATCGTCTGCACTACTATGTATTACATAAGACAATTTCATGTTTTGAATTGTAATCCACCATGCAGCACAGGGCCAAAAGCCTCTACCCGGCTGGAGCACAACCCTGTCACTCACTCACTCACCCATCACTAATTGTTACAGCATAGGAGTTGAGCAAGACACACACACACACACACACACACACACACACACACACACACACACACACACACACACACACACGCACAAACTGTTTGCGGTCTGAAACGTATTATATCGTTGCAGAGAAATGGAGAGCGCTTTGCTTTGTAGCCTTCTGCTGGTTGGGAGGTGTGTGTGTGTGTGTGCGTCTGTGTGTGTCCCCATGTGTGTGTGTGTCTCCGTGTGTGTCTGCGTGTCCGTGTGTGTACCTAGCAGGTTGTGTGTCAGAGACTGTCAGTGTAGATCAGGCTGTTTCTAAGGCATAGCTAGCTGTCACACACACAGTGGGGAGCTCTGTAGGGTGCTCTACACACAGAGAGAGAGAGGGGGTTTCCTGAGTGGGTTTCGACAATGCAATATTTTATTGATTTAACCTTTATTTATTCTGGTTAGTCTCATTCAGAATAAACATGTTTCAATAGAGACTTGAACCAATAAAACAAAATATACTATATGTACAGTATAATATAGATACACTACTGTTCAAAAGTTTGGGGTCACTTAGAAATGTCTTTGTTTTTTAAAGAAAAGCAATTTTTTTGTACATTAAATAACACCAAATTGATCAGAAACACATTGTCAATGTTGTTAATGACGATTGTAGTTGGAAACGGCAGATTTTTTATGGAATATCTACATAGGCGTACAGAGGCCCATTATCAGCATCCATCACGCCTGTGTTCCAATGGCACGTTGTGTTAGCTAATCCAGGTTTAGCCTTTTAAAAGGCTCATTCATTTTCTTTCAAAAACAAGAACATTTCTAAGTGACCCTAAACTTTTGAACGGTAGTGTGTATATATACAGTGCCTTGCGAAAGTATTCGGCCCCCTTGAACTTTGCGACCTTTTGCCACATTTCAGGCTTCAAACATAAAGATATAAAACTGTATTTTTTTGTGAAGAATCAACAACAAATGGGACACAATCATGAAGTGGAACGACATTTCAAACTTTTTTAACAAATCAAAAACTGAAAAATTGGGCGTGCAAAATTATTCAGCCCCCTTAAGTTAATACTTTGTAGCGCCACCTTTTGCTGCGATTACAGCTGTAAGTCCCTTGGGGTATGTCTCTATCAGTTTTGCACATCGAGAGACTGAAATGTTTTCCCATTCCTCCTTGCAAAACAGCTCGAGCTCAGTGAGGTTGGATGGAGAGCATTTGTGAACAGCAGTTTTCAGTTCTTTCCACAGATTCTCGATTGGATTCAGGTCTGGACTTTGACTTGGCCATTCTAACACCTGGATATGTTTATTTTTGAACCATTCCATTGTAGATTTTGCTTTATGTTTTGGATCATTGTCTTGTTGACAAGACAAATCTCCGTCCCAGTTTCAGGTCTTTTGCAGACTCCATCAGGTTTTCTTCCAGAATGGTCCTGTATTTGGCTCCATCCATCTTCCCATCAATATTAACCATCTTCCCTGTCCCTGCTCAAGAAAAGCAGGCCCAAACCATGATGCTGCCACCACCATGTTTGACAGTGGGGATGGTGTGTTCAGGGTGATGAGCTGTGTTGCGTTTACGCCAAACATAACGTTTTGCATTGTTGCCAAAAAGTTTAATTTTGGTTTCATCTGACCAGAGCACCTTCTTCCACATGTTTGGTGTGTCTCCCAGGTGGCTTGTGGCAAACTTTAAACAACACTTTTTATGGATATCTTTAAGAAATGGCTTTCTTCTTGCCACTCTTCCATAAAGGCCAGATTTGTGCAATATACGACTGATTGTTGTCCTATGGACAGAGTCTCCCACCTCAGCTGTAGATCTCTGCAGTTCATCCAGAGTGATCATGGGCCTCTTGGCTGCATCTCTGATCAGTCTTCTCCTTGTATGAGCTGAAAGTTTAGAGGGACGGCCAGGTCTTGGTAGATTTGCAGTGGTCTGATACTCCTTCCATTTCAATATTATCGCTTGCACAGTGCTCCTTGGGATGTTTAAAGCTTGGGAAATCTTTTTGTATCCAAATCCGTCTTTAAACTTCTTCACAACAGTATCTCGGACCTGCCTGGTGTGTTCCTTGTTCTTCATGATGCTCTCTGCGCTTTTAACGGACCTCTGAGACTATCACAGTGCAGGTGCATTTATACGGAGACTTGATTACACACAGGTGGATTGTATTTATCATCATTAGTCATTTAGGTCAACATTGGATCATTCAGAGATCCTCACTGAACTTCTGGAGAGAGTTTGCTGCACTGAAAGTAAAGGGGCTGAATAATTTTGCACGCCCAATTTTTCAGTTTTTGATTTGTTAAAAAAGTTTGAAATATCCAATAAATGTCGTTCCACTTCATGATTGTGTCCCACTTGTTGTTGATTCATCACAAAAAAATACAGTTTTATATCTTTATGTGTGAAGCCTGAAATGTGGCAAAAGGTCGCAAAGTTCAAGGGGGCCGAATACTTTCGCAAGGCACTGTATATATACACACTACCGTTCAAAAGTTTAGGGTCACTTAGAAATGTTCTTGTTTTTGAAAGAAAATGAATGAGCCTTTTAAAAGGCTAAACTTGGATTAGCTAACACAACGTGCCATTGGAACACAGACGTGATGGATGCTGATAATGGGCCTCTGTACGCCTATGTAGATATTCCATAAAAAATCTGCCGTTTCCAACTACAATCGTCATTAACAACATTGACAATGTGTTTCTGATCAATTTGGTGTTATATATATATATATATATATATATATATATATATATATATATATATATATATATATATATATATACAAAGTTGATTCATTTAAAAAAGACATACAATGTTGATTCATTTAAACACATCTTAATTTTAGGAAAATATATTAGATTTTGCCTTTCTTTTGGATTATCTGGCTTCAAAACGTGTTTTGTAGATACTTCCAGTTGATTTGAGAATCCAATGTATGGGACATTGCAAATGAATTGATGCTAGTCAGCCTGCAAACACTTCCAAGGTAGCTAAGATAAACATGACTAAATTAGAAAAGGTACATTTCCTGAAGAAAATTTGTGGGCTTGCTTCAGCTTAATAAAAACATTTGTAGCCTACCATAGCCATTTGTACTTTGCTATAAACTGAGTGTACAAAACATGAAGGACACCTTCCTAATATTGAGTTGCACCCTTTCCTTTCACCCTCAGAACATTCTCAATTCTTCAGGGGATGGACTCTACAAGGTGTCGAAAGCGTTCCACAGGGATGCTGGCCCATGTTGACTCCAATGCTTCCCACAGTTGTGTAAAGTTGGCTGGATGTCCTTTGGGTGGTGGACCTGTCACATCCTGACCTTAGTTCCATTTTTATGTCTCTATTTTTGGTTTGGTCAGGGCGTGAGTAGGGGTTGGCATTCTATGTTTTTGTTCTATATTTTGTATTTCTGTGTTTGGCCTGGTATGGTTCCCAATCAGAGGCAGCTGTCTATCGTTGTCTCTGATTGTTAACCATACTTAGGTAGCCTGTTCCCACCTGTGTTGGTGGGTAGTTGTTTTCTGTTTTGTGTGTCTTCTTCACCTTACAGAACTGTTTTGTTTCGTTCACGCTCTCTCTTTGTTGTTTTTTGGTTATTGCAGTGTTCAGTTTATTTATTAAAATTAACATGGACACTTACCACGCTGCGTTTTGGTCTGATCCTTCCTATTCCTCTTCCGAGGAGGAGAATGATCGTTACAGAACTACCCACCACAAAAGGACCAAGCAGCGTGGTAACAGGGAGCCGAGGGTTCAGGACTCCTGGACTTGGGAGGAGATATTGGACGGCAAGGGACCCTGGGCACAGGCTGGGGAATATCGCCGCCCCAAAGAAGAACTGGAGGCAGCTAAAGCTGAGCGGTGGCAATATGAGGTAAGGCAGCGCAACAGGCACGAGAGGCAGCCCCCCCAAAAAATTGGCACACGGGGAGATTGGCGGAGTCAGACGATGGATCTGAGCCAACTCCCCGTGCTTACCGGAAGAAGCGTAGTACTGGTTAGGCACCGTGTTATGCGGTCAAGCGCACGGTGTCGCCAGTACGCACTCATAGCCCGGAGCGCTGTAGGCCAGCCCCCCGCAAGTGCCATGCGAGAGTGGGCATCCAGCCAGGGCGTATTGTGCCAGCTCAGTGTGTTTGGTCTCCGGTACGCCGTTTCGGCCCAGGGTATCCTGTGCCGGCTCTACATGCTGTGTTCCCGGGGCGCTGGGAGGGCGCAGTTCGCCCTATGCCTGCGCTACGCCCGTGCCGGGCGCCCGTGCCGGGTGGTCATCCAGCCTGGAGGAGTGGTGCCAAGGCTGCGCACCAGAGCTCCAGTGCTCCCCCACAGCCCGGTCTGTCCGGAGTTGCCAGAGCCGCTAGTCTGTCCGGAGCTGCCAGAGCCGCCCGTCTGTCCGGAGCTGCCAGAGCCGCCCGTCTGTGTGCCAAAGCCTCTCGTCAGTCCGGAGCTGCCAAAGCCGCTCGTCAGTCCGGAGCTGCCAAAGCCGCCCGTCAGTCCGGAGCTGCCAGAGCCGCCCGTCAGTCCGGAGCTGCCAGAGCCGCCCGTCAGTCCGGAGCTGCCAGAGCCGCCCGTCAGTCCGGAGCTGCCAGAGCCGCCCGTCAGTCCGGAGCTGCCAGAGACATCAATAACGGATCATAGCTTTCACCTGGATTTACCTGGTCAGTCTATGTCATGGAAAGAGCATGTGTCCTTAAGATTTTGTGGATTATATCATAAGTCATAAAACATATTTGGTTGCAATGTTATACATCAAGGGTGGTCAGCCGTCCTCCAGGAGAGCTAATGTATGTACAGGCCTTTATTCCAGCCCTCCTCTAACAAACCACATTTTAGAAATGAGCTGCTCAACTGCACCTTGATAAACTGGCTCTGTGTTTGAGCAGGGCTGGATCAAAAGCCTGCACATCAAGTACTGTATCTCTCCAGACTGAGGGTTTACCACGTGTTTTATACAGTTGCCTAATAGATATTCTACCTTGTGGGTGGTTAAGTGTCTTGCTCAACGACAGGACATGGTACATGGGATTAGAGAGCAGCATCCCAGTGTTTATACCACATTACGCTGACTTCTTTATATGTACACAGAGACGCCGCTAATGATTGGTCATAGAAATAGGGTTAAACGTCACGGAGAAGTCATCTGTCAAAATGTGTATGAACCCCAGTATAGGCAACAGGATGCCATTTGGAATGCACCCTGTCTGCATTTATTATCATTATTACCAATGATGTCACTACATAGTAGTATATCGTGTGTCAACGAATGTGTTTTTTCCTTTGTGAGAGAGAGATATAGAGATCCAATCTATTATTGTTCTTATAAATAGTATTATTTTAAGGAACATTTCACTGCAATAATGAAAATTATTAAACTAATTATTAAAGTAAATTTAAAGTAAACTATAAGAGCAAGTCGTCTTTATAAGAGACTGGAAATTGTATTTACATTTAATATTCTGCTTAGATTCAGAATTTGCTTTGTGGGTACCAACTAGCTGAAAACATCTAAGATAGGTTTGCACAAAGGGGAGAGATTGATAGGGGACAGCTGAGCCTTCTATTGCCATAAGGGCTCAGGTCGACAGTATTTTGGGCATTCAGCCAACAAATTGTCCCCGATTAGGGTTTGGCTCAGGTGAAATAGTGTCCTCTGTCTTGAACAAATCTTCAGCAAGACTTTTACTACAGACACCCACTCTTTCTGTCAGTCAACAGGAAGACTGAGCTTCATTAAAGATGCGTTATAAAGGTTTTGTATAACTTCAGACAGTAGTTTTGAAAGTAGGGCTCACGAGCCAAAACGGGTCCCCGAAAATTGTGCACAATTGTGTATAACGTCATCCAGTTTGTTTGATATACTACCAATTTCAATTCATACAATATGTTACAATTTTATGGAAGTGCTTATGACCAATCAATCTCTTTAACTATGTATGAGTATAGTTTCATAGGTAATCTATTAGATACAGAGATATCATGGGGCACGTGTCCCCTCAGATTTGTTCTGTTAAAATTTATTTTTTTATATATATATATATGTTGTTTTTCTGAAACACTACTAGCCACCTAGAAATGTTATGAAGTTAGCTTTAGCTAGCCCAGATAGGTTCCCAATCTCCCAACTTCGTAAGTAGCTACCAAGAAGCCATTTCAGTCTATCAATCAAGTTTGAGTAGCTAGCTTGTCTAACTATCTTAGCTGGCATGCCTGCTGGCAAGGTTGATAGACTTTACAAAGCAAGCAATAACTAAATGTACCGAATATGACTCATATTCCTTTCAATATTTTACCCAGATTTTTTGCAGAGATGCAGAGAAGCATATTTAGTTTCTTTGAAAAAAGAACCACCAAGATAGAAACAGACTGCTTTGGGATGCATGACGCCCCTGATTAGATACACATGTCTTATATCCTCCAGTCTTCACCTCTTCTGACGCCCAGATACTGCACACACGGTACACATCCACTATAACCCAGTGAGTGTCTTGACTGTGGATACTGCACACACGGTACACATCCACTATAACCCAGTGAGTGTCTTGACTGTGGAATGATTGTGATGGAACATCAAGAGCGTTTGTGAAGAGATATGTCCAGGGGTCTGGTTATAGTGGAATGGAAGTGCATCCTTTCATCATCATCATTTCTTCACAGCAGCAGATATTGAATTTCACACATCTATCTTGAAGATGAATATAAATGCTGATTTCCTGGAATTGCAGGGGGCATTCAAACCAAACAGGCTTCAATAAAATATTATTTTGTCATGGGCACCCTTGGAAATAATCAGTAAAGAAGCCCCCATTGCAGATAAATGCAGTTCTCCAGTGACAATATCACCATAGTACAAACAATGACATATTAATTGTCAAGGAGACCCTTGGAAATACCTGGGAAAGTCCCAGGTGCAGAAAGATAGAGAAATGCAAGGAGAATAACTGTACATGAAAACAAATGAGGGCACAATGTTCAGAATGTTTTAGGTAGATATAGAAATGCATTAAACATTCAGAAGTTCTCAAGTGTCCATTTCACAAGAGAATACCAGTCTGTTTCTACTCTCTATAACTCCTCATCCTGCTAGAGTTTTATGCCCTGCATGGATTCCAGTCTGTTTCTATTCTCTATAACTCATTCTAGAATCGTCATGTTTGGTGTGACAATGAGTGACAAGGAGTTGGCAAGATAGCATAAATGATTCTGAACCAGTCTGTTGTATGACTATGACTCCATTCCCTTTTCCTCTGCAACATAGTAAATGTTAATCCCTGCTGAGTATGGCCCAGGTTTACAGCGCCCTGTGCCAAAACGCTGCTCCAACTCCAGCTGTAATGCCCCGGCCGGGGGAGTAGTGATTTAACACCAGATCACAGCCAGTAGCTCTGTGTCAATGACCCATGCAGCTGGATGGCACTATTGCTAAATATGTCATGGAAATAATTTCAGTTCTTTAGGGGGCATCCCTAGTTACTGGCTAGCATGTCCCATTATGTAATTGTTGTTTACTCTGTCATTGTTAGGGCCAGGATTAGTTTACTACATAGGGAATACTGTACTATTTGGGATGCAACCCTTGTAGCTGTCTGGGGTTTGAAACCATTCGGTCACACCGGGTTGGGCGGTGTGTGTGTGCGTGCGTGCGTGCGTGTGTGTGAGATGCACCAGGGCACCCCTAGCTTGAAATCTGATATTAGATTGAACCTTGGCCTTTCATCTTTATCAAGTTTAAAGAGGCCATCTGCAGTTCAAACAATAACAAAGGGGGATTTGTTGAACAGCTGAAAGATGGGGTTGGTGGAATTGTAACCACTCTCTAATTCATAGACAGAGCTATGGATGCAAGGACTGACCATCCATGAGATCAAAATGGTTTACAATTACATTGTTTACTAACATTGGAGTAAAAAAAGCTTATATTTTTGGGTTCTGATGGGGTACGACAGGTGAACTAAGCTCATTAGGCATGCGGCTGGATATCACACAACAAATATAAATGTGTTGTGTAAGGCATTTATTTCCACAATACAGGAAATATGTAAGGACAGGAAAGATGAACCGAGCCGTACTGAACTGATGCTCATCTGGCTGGTTTTATCCCTTGTTCAGTGATATTGCATTATGACTGTACAATACTGCTGTTCGTGTGGCTGTTGGAGGTTACATGCTATTCCCTGTGGTGTAGAGTGTATGGTTAAACCATGAGGAGCATCTGAGGACCTCTGCTACTGGAGTGTAAAGTCCAGCCAAGCATATCTAAGGAACTTTATAGAGATCGTCCTTTTTTTAACCTTTATTTAACTAGGCAAGTCAGTTAAGAACAAATTCTTATTTACAATGATGGCCTACCCCGGCCAAACCCAGACGACGCTGGGCCAATTGTGTGCCGCACTATGGGACTCCCAATCATGGCCGGTTGTGATTCAGCATGGAATCGAACAAGGGTCTGTAGTGACGCCACTAACACTGAGATGCAGTGCCTTAGACCGCTGCGCCACTCGGTAGCCCAATTCAAAGTCAATAAAGCTGCAAAAAAGATTTAAAAAACAATTGGATTGGCGTACAAACACCTGCAATCCCATTTAGAGTAATTGTGGCTAGTTTGACAGTTAGATTAAAGTTGTTTTTTGTATTGTTTATAGTGTTACTATCCTCAGGTTGTCAAAGGGGCCATGAAGATGTGTCTGGGGATGACATGTGATTGGGCTTGAGTCTCAAAAGTCCTCACTAGCTTCCTTGACATGTCCACATCACCTTTTCCACATAAGATAAATGGAAATAATATCATATCCAGCCCTTTCATGTTTGAGTTCTAATAAGCCTCATATAAGAGCATTGAGACATGACAGCCACTGGGCACACACTGGTTGAATCAACATTATTTCCACGTCATTTCAATGAAATTTTGTTGAACCAACGTGGGATGGACTTTGAATTGGCGTTGGGGCCAGTGGGAAGCTTTGCTAAGAGACACTCACATCGAGCTAAAGGTCAAGCCTAGAGCATTTCCTGTTAGAACTCACACAGAGACGGATTGATGTCACCTGTAATAGCATAAACAATAGTAAGTTTGTGTCCAAAATGACACCCTATTCCCTATGTAGTGCACAACTGTTGACCAGGGCACATAGGATTCAGGTCAAAAATAGTGCACTGTATAGGGAATGGGGTTCCATTTGGAATAGGATGCTATTTAGGAGGCACACTTATCTCTTCAATTAAATCAAACATCAAATCAATGCTTAATGTATGTTAATCTGTTTGCTTTGACCAATTCAATTTATAATTTTGTATTTCTATAAATATTGATAGAGCATTAACTGTGTTTGAGGAATAGAGCGGCAATCCAGACAAATAAACATAAACAGAATGAATTCATCCTTTTTAATATGGAAAGGCCATGCAGACAAACTTTCACATTACATAACTGGGAACCAGCAGTGCAGCAGCCTATAGCTAGGTTGGCGTGAGTCCAGCGCAATGGCTTGCTTCGGATGACAGTGGGAGATCTCCGGGCGTACATGGCGGGGAGAATTGCACTGAAATCCCGGATAAGCTGCATTTCAGGGTCTGCAGTAGACTGGGAGCTGAGTGGGCGACGACAAAACCGCATTAAAAAAAGAGCCGCGCCATCTGCTGCTGCTGCTGATGTTGCTGCTGCTCCACGCTGCGCCGCGGCTGGGACAAGAGGTGCCCCAGGGACTCCGGTGCCTCAAACCCCCCAGCACCTCTAACCCCCCTGCGGATCTGACAGCCAGGTCCCATCATGGAGCCCAGGACTCCCCTGGGAGTGGCCCTTATCTCAACTTGAGAGGAAGGGAGAATCATAGAGAGAATAGGCTACTAAGGGGCTAACCGTTGCATAGAGCAACTTTGAACTTTGTCAGTTTGTAACAAGTGATACATAATTATTATGTTTTTCTTCTAGTACAATTGCAGTTTTATCTTAACTTTATTGCGCAAGAAGTTTATCTCAAAGTCGGCTTCATCTAGCCCTATAATATAGCCTATAAACCACTCTTTACTACTCACACCCTCAGCATCTCAGCTCCACTCAAAACCTCATCAGAACAAGATTAGTAGCTGCAACATGGTCTCAGAACATTCGTATTATTCTGTATTTAAATCCGAGACACTGAGGGAAGGCTGGTCGGGGGAGCTATAGGATGATGGGCTCATTGTAAAGGCTGGAATGGATCAATGGAACAGTATCAAACATATGGAAACCACATGTTTGACTCCATTCCATTAATTCCATTCCAGACATTTCAATGAGCCCGTCCTCCTATAGCTCCTTCCACCAGCCTCTATCATTTAGTATGATATGTTACCTTGGAATGTATTCATTTGTGGATGTTCATCTTTCATTTCGTATGATATGTTATGAATTACAATTTGTGGCCAGCTGTCTAACGCTAATGTTAGCTAGGGTAGGGGTTTAGGTTGAGGGTTAAGGTTTGGGTTAGCTAACGTGCTAAGTAGCTAAAAGTAGTAAGCAGTTGAAAAGTTGCTAAAGTTGTCTGTGATGAGATTTGAACACTAGAACACCTGCTAGACATTCATGTTATACGCCTACCCATCCACCCTAACCATCCACCCTTCTTTCCTTTTGGCATAAGTAACCTTCTTTCTTATGTAGCCATACCAAATTTCATATACTTCACTTCCAAGCATTTCGCTACTCCCGCAATAACATCTGCTAAACAAGTGTATATGACCAATACATTTGACTTGATAGCATACTAATTTGTCTATCCCGGAATTAGATTTACTATGTTACATCTAGTTTATGAGACCAGGCTGGATTAGTCGTAGGACAATCTCTGCGCCTCCTCTGTGCTCTAGGCTACTTTGGTGTTATTTTGAGGTTACACTACATACTCATACATGGTTTCATCAAGCATGTTTAACATGCCAGTAGTGTAGACGCGGTGCTCCATGCCTGCATGTGTGCTTGCTGTGAGTCTGCGTCTGCTACAATGACCAACAGTGTGGTTGCGACCGACTGCTGCGCGCATCGAAACAACTGTGCAGTTGCTAACCAATGACAATCGGAGGAAATCTTTCGGAGTATAGATTCCCAAGCAGTCGTATTTATACACAACCTACACATCATCAAACCCTTTTGCAATGCCTGTCAGAACGCTTGGTTGTCCGTGAGCGAGAAGATGCGTTGGTATTCAAAGCCGTATACCTGTAGGACAAGTCATGGACTGAACGGGCTTTTGGACTCACTTGTGGAATTTTATGCTTGCCCGTGGCACGATGCCTTATCTGACTAAACCGCTGTTTTTACTCTTCTGTTTGGTTGTTACCGGGGAATGCCGTAGGCTTGGACACCGAGTACGGAGATGGACGGAAACCGTGGAGACGGCAAAGCATGGACCAGAGACCACAAAGCATGGCCCGTAAGTGGTACCCGAATATTGATCACCCAGGTGTGGGTTTTTGGTGCGCAATGGTTCAAGATCTGTTCCATGTCTGTCTGTCAACATGGTTCATTGCTATGATGTGTCTGGTCATCTGAGGGGTACACAATATTATTTTTCATCAAAGGTTTAATTTCACTAAACTTGATATCACTCTTTCTTGGTGCAGTAGATTGGGACATCATGATTAACGTTGATGATGATGAAGTAGAAAAATAAGATGTTGATGATCATTGCGACGAAGATGATGATTATAAACATAGTGATTGTGATGATCCACGCAGACAATCAAAATGCAGTGTTAATATAGCCTAATCATTCATTCTGCACTGCAGACAGAATTGGACATGGAAAAAATATTAAATAACTACAGTCATTATAAGGGATATATGAGAAAGAGCTCTATCTGGTAGCAATTGAGCCTGAGGATGAGGTTAAAGAGTGACAGAAAGCAGTACAAATGCATCATGACCCAGACAGAAGGTGGTCGTTTCAAGTTTTACACTAGACAGCCAGGGTAGAACCTATAGGTAGGTACTTGTTGTTCCTACTCATCAATGACAGGTTAGCAGCTGGCTGCCAGTGGCTCCAGTACGATCAAAGCACGACCACGTCTCTCAGGCACGTTTTGTCTATCTGTCAAAGATGGGAGCGGGCTGCAGATAACATGTTACTGTTATCATCAGGGCCAGCTCCAGGCATAAAGGACATAAGCACTGGGAAGCTTGATAAGCTAGCTCACATTGCTAATAATAACGTTAGCTAGCTTGCTTACATTGACATATGGTCAAACTAACTACATTCTCCATATTGACAAGTTCTAATTGTGTAAAAATTATTTGTAATCATCTTTTGATTGAAAAAGTGAAAGATCGGTAGTTAAACATCACAGCTTAGCTACTCCAGGAACATCATTTTCTCAGAGTTTCCCATTTGGAGGGTCGTTCAAGTGCAATTTCCCACTGGGAACTATGAGCTTCCAGTACCACATGAAAACAGTAATGGCCAAACGTGTAGAATAGCAGGAAATTTGCTTTAAAATTCATTTGAAAAACTTATCTCCACCCCAAAATGAGTTTCATGAAATATGTCATAAAATTGCCACATTTTCTCTCCGCCCCATGGCGAAATGTGTAGAACTTCAGAAAACTTGCTTTAAAACTGGAACATTTTCTCTACACCCGATAGCAAAATGTGTAGAATTGTAGGAAATTAACTCTAAAATAAAACATGTTCTCTCCACCATCAATACGGGGGGGAACTAAAATGTCTCACTTAGGGCCCCAAAAAGCTAGAGTTGGCCCTGGTTATCATTGAAAAGCAACATTTCCCATTTAGCTTTGATTGTGCTTGATATTACATTTTTTTATTTAACCTTTATTTAGGCAGTTCTATTGTAGTTCTATTGTTCCCATAGAGACCAAGGTCTCTTTGGCAAGGGAGCCCTTTACAAGAATAGGCACATTTGTAACCAGTGCATTTAATGGAGTCAAAGGCTTCCCAAATAGCACCCTATTCCCTATATAGTGCACTACTTTTGTGCACGACCAGAGCCCTATTGCATTATGCTCATAAGTAGTACACTAGGGAAAAGGGTCCCGTTTAGGACACAGACACATTCAGATTCCTAATGGCTTTCGCAATAACGCTCATTTAGAATGTCCTTTGTGTAAATCATTCCACCAGTTATCAACTCATCATTCATTAATATGGTGTTGTCTTGTTTTGTCATCTCCCAGTTCCTTGACAAAGAAACCTCCAGATGTGACCAAGAATCGCAAGCTGAAGACAGAGCAGCTTCTGAAAGTAGATGATCATGATTTCACCATGAGGCCGGCATTTGGAGGTAGGGATCACACACACGCGCACGCACATGCATACACACACACTGGCCGAAGAGACCAGATATGCTCTTATTGGATGGTTTTGGGGGACCCCATTTGTATGTAAGATGTCATGTAAAACACAACATGCAGGAACTGCTGTTAGATTTCCCATTCATAGTATTTACTTACCTTAGTTGAATGCACTCACTCTAAGTCACTCTGGATAATAACATCTGCTGAATGTGAAATGGTAATGCCACGTATGCCATTTCCATAGTGCTAGTTCACTTCACTTAGTTACTGATTTCAATGGTTTAGCTGTTAGTTCATTCAGAGTACTGTCCAGCATGACAGGTCAGTTACACACCTTCAGTAAAGGGAGAGAATGTGCTCAATTCTTATCCTCCAATTACATAAAATAAAACTTTATTTATACAGCACATTTCAGACATGGAATGCAACAAAATTATCTTTGCAGGGGAAAAAACTAATTAAAAACATGAAATATTTACCACAAAACAAACATAAGAGGATAAAAAACGAAAGAATAACAATAAAAACTGAACGATTAAAAAGCACACTAAGGAAAAGCAAAGCTAAAACGGTGTTTCAAGATTTTATAAAAACAATTATCCACCGTTTTGCCCCGCTCAGGATCTCTTGGAAGGCTACTCCAGAGGCTGGGGGTATAGTAACTAAAGGCTGCCTCTCCATGCCTCTTGGTCCGAGGCTTTGGGAGAGTTAAAAGGCCAGAGGACCTGAGGGACCTACTGGGTACGTAACTTAAAAGCATGTCTGACATGTATTGGGGTGCACAATCGTGGGTTGATTTTAAAAACTAGATTGGTTAAATAGATCCTAAACCAATTTAGAACTCGACCGGAGAGTGCAACCCACCTCTCCAGTCTGTCAAGAAGGACATCATGGTCAACCGTGTCGAATGCATCACCTTAAATCCAAGAGTACAAGGACAGAGAAATGTTTGGCATCTGTGTTTGTCTTGCTTGACTGACACCCAGCCTATTGTTGGTTACTTATCTCTGAAATATGCTGCAAACTCATCACATTTAGATGTGGAGGAAAGTTCACATAGGTTTGTGGGGTTAGGATTTATCAGGCCATCAATGGTCAAGAAGACAATTGTCAAATTATTCTGATTATTAGTGATCAAGTTAGAAAAATGAGCCCGTCTGGTATTTCTAATCGCCTTGTATATTTTTTTATTTTTAAAATTTTATTTCACCTTTATTTAACCAGGTAGGCTAGTTGAGAACAAGTTCTCATTTGCAACTGCGACCTGGCCAAGATAAAGCATAGCAGTGTGAACAGACAACACAGAGTTACACATGGAGTAAACAATAAAAAAGTCCATAACACAGTAGAAAAAAAGCGAGTCTATATACATTGTGTGCAAAAGGCATGAGGAGGGAGGCGAATAATAACAATTTTGCAGATTAACACTGGAGTGATAAATGATCAGATGGTCATGTACAGGTAGAGATATTGGTGTGCAAAAGAGCAGAAAAGTAAATAAATAAAAACAGTATGGGGATGAGGTAGGTAAAATTGGGTGGGCTATTTACCGATAGACTATGTACAGCTGCAGCGATCGGTTAGCTGCTCAGATAGCAGATGTTTGAAATTGGTGAGGGAGATAAAAGTCTCCAACTTCAGCGATTTTTGCAATTCGTTCCAGTCACAGGCAGCAGAGAACTGGAACGAAAGGCGGCCAAATGAGGTGTTGGCTTTAGGGATGATCAGTGAGATACACCTGCTGGAGCGCGTGCTACGGGTGGGTGTTGCCATCGTAACCAGTGAACTGAGATAAGGCGGAGCTTTACCTAGCATGGACTTGTAGATGACCTGGAGCCAGTGGGTCTGGCGACAAATATGTAGCGAGGGCCAGCCGACTAGAGCATACAGGTCGCAGTGGTGGGTGGTATAAGGTGCTTTAGTAACAAAACATATGGCACTGTGATAAACTGCATCCAGTTTGCTGAGTAGAGTGTTGGAAGCTATTTTGTAGATGACATCGCCGAAGTCGAGGATCGGTAGGATAGTCAGTTTTACTAGGGTAAGTTTGGCGGCGTGAGTGAAGGAGGCTTTGTTGTGGAATAGAAAGCCGACTCTAGATTTGATTTTAGATTGGAGATGTTTGATATGAGTCTGGAAGGAGAGTTTACAGTCTAGCCAGACACCTAGGTACTTATAGATGTCCACATATTCTAGGTCGGAACCATCCAGGGTGGTGATGCTAGTCGGGCGTGCGGGTGCAGGCAGCGAACGGTTGAAAAGCATGCATTTGGTTTTACTAGCGTTTAAGAGCAGTTGGAGGCCACGGAAGGAGTGTTGTATGGCATTAAAGCTTGTTTGGAGGTTAGATAGCACAGTGTCCAAGGACGGGCCGGAAGTATACAGAAGTCGGTATATAGTATAAAGTCGGTATATAGTTGAAGTCGGAAGTTTACATACACCTTAGCCAAATACATTTAATCCTAGTAAAAATTCCCTGTCTTAGGTCAGTTAGGATCACCACTTTATTTTAAGAATGTGAAATGTCAGAATAATAGTAGAGAGAATAATTTATTTCAGCTTTTATTTCTTTCATCACATTCCCAGTGGGTCAGAAGTTTACATACACTCAATTAGTATTTGGTAGCATTGCCATTAAATTGATTAACTTGGGTCAAACATTTCGGGTAGCCTTCCAGAAGCTTTCCACAATAAGTTGGGTGAATTTTGGCCCATTCGTCCTGACAGAGCTGGTGTAACCGAGGCAGGTTTGTATGCCTCCTTGCTCGCACACGCTTTTTCAGTTCTGCCCACAAATGTTCTATAGGATTGAGGTCAGGCCTTTGTGATGATCACTCCAATACCTTGACTTTGTTGTCCTTAAGCCATTTTTCCACGACTTTGGAAGTATGCTTGGGGTCATTGTCCATTTGGAAGACCCATTTGTGACCAAGCTTAAACTTCCTGACTGATGTCTTGAGATGTTGCTTCAATATATCCACGTAATTTCCCTTCTCATGAAGCCCTCTATTTTGTGAACATGATGCTGCCACCCCTATGCTTCACGGTTGGGATAGTGTTTTTCAGCTTGCAAGCCTCCCCCTTTTTCCTCCAAACATAACAATGGTCATTATGGCTAAACAGTTCTATTTTTGTCTCATCAGACCAGAGGACATTTCTCCAAAAAAGTATGATCTTTGTCTCCATGTGCAGTTGCAAACCATTGTCTGGCTTTTTAATGGCGGTTTTGGAGCAGTGGCTTCTTCCTTGCTGAGCGTCCTTTCAGGTTATGTCGATATAGGACTTGTTTTACTGTGAATATAGATACTTTTGTACTTGTTCCCTCCAGCATCTTCACAAGGTCCATTGCTGTTGTTCTGAGATTGATTTGCACTTTTCGCACCAAAGTACGTTAATCTCTAGGAGACAGAACGCGTCTCCTTCCTGAGCGGTATGACGGCTGCGTGGTCCAATGGTGTTTATACTTGCGTACTATTGTTTGTACAGATAAACGTGGTACCTTCAGGCATTTGGAAACGCCCAAGGATGAACCAGACTTGTGTAGGTCTACAATTTTTTTTCTGAGATCTTGGCTGATTTATTTTGATTTTCCCATGATGTCAAGTAAAGAGGCACTGAGTTTGAAGGTAGGCCTTGAAATACATCCACAAGTACACCTCCAACTGACTCAAATGATGTCAATTAGCCTATCAGAAGCTTCTAAAGTCATGACATAATTAACTGGAATTTTCTAAACTGTTTAAAAGCACAGTCAACTTCTTGTATGTAAACTTCTGACCCATTGGAATTGTGATACAGTGAATTATAAGTGAAATAATCTGTCTGTAAACAATTGTTGGAATAATTTTGTGTCATGCACAAAGTAGATGTCCTAACCAAATTGCCAGAACTATAGTTTTTTAACAAGAAATTTGTTGAGTGGTTGAAAAACGAGTTTCATTGACTCCAACCTAAGTGTATTTAAACTTCCGACTTCAACTGTATATGCCAAGTTACTCACTCAGAATATCCTAATGGCCTGCAACTTCTCCTGCCTGTTAGAAAAGCAAAGCACAAAGTTCTTACTGTCTGGAACCTATAAATACTTTGCCATAAATATAATTATACAGTAGTTGCGTAATCAATTAGATTTGCTGTCTTGGACCTGAGTTTTAAGCATAGATTTAGAGTAAGTAGAGCGGACATCCCCATTCAAGTCAATGATGCCATAACGGGTGCACTGATTCTATCCTATTCTACTCTATTTTAATTCTATGGTTTTAAGCCTCTTTTTCGGTTACCTCCGAATAATTACATTTCTGACAACCAGCTACCCCACTCTAAAGCATCTGAAAAGGAATTTTTCAAGCTGTCTACTAAGTTGGCACATACTGTAAACTTTAGCTTGTTATAGCCTACAAACTTGACTCCTCGTGTTCTTTGTGCAGTAGCGTGTTGAGAACAGTTCATGAGATGCTTCATGGTTTCCTGCTCAAACTGTAAGTGAATTTAGAGAGTATTTCTTAGTGCTTTGAGTCTTTGAAATCTAAGCAGTAGACTTGTATTATTGGATGTGTTCAGATGAGACTGTTGCTCAGGGCTAGTCTTTGTGTTGAGGCACATAAAAGTTTGCTTCGTTCGTCGCAGCCGAGAAATCTACCACCCCAAACTTTAGGATTGTTTTCTTTGTGACAAAGACAGCTTTTTTAACGATGTTTGGAGATGCTGCATTTGAAAACGAGAGAAAAGAGAGGACAGAAAGAAAGAGCATGCGCAAGTCTTCTTTCCTTTTGATGTTATCTTCTCAACTTGTTTCTTGTTTGGAGCCGATCTGATGAAAGTTTCTGTTTTGGGGGGTGTAGAGGGGCTTGTCTCCTCTCCTCGACTGTGACAGGGATCATTACTGCAGGGGAACGAATGTGTGGCACATCGATCAGCAGGGGGTCACACACACACACACACACACACACACACACACACACACACACACACACACACACACACACACACACACACACACACACACACACACACACACACACAAGGATACATGGAAACTCACCCAGGCTCAAACAGTAACAGTATCCTCCTCTCCTCTCCTCTCCTCTCCTCTCCTCTCCTCTCTTCTCCTTGAAGAGAAACACGCCTGTGGAGTTACACAGGACTAGTACAGAGGATCTAGTGGTTTGTAACTTTCTGCATGCAAATGGCCCAGTAAAGGAGATTTTCCCTGTACATGCTTGGCTTATTTTAGCCCCTCTCCTTGCATTTTAAAAGGCTGTGGGAAGTTTAAGGCTAATGTGTGCATGTCTTGGGACCCATACAGTTATTAGGCTTACATTATGAAACTGTTGCCCTCCTACCCTTAGACTGTATAGTCATATAGTTTGACATTTCAGGTGTTTCATCCAACAAAAGTGAAAAGGTCTAATCTAGTGCATTGGTAGGATGGATTCATTGCTATTAATCCTGGGTAAAATAGTGCATTAATGCATTAATCTTGCTTATCCATGAAAAGGGGAGTAGTCTGGGATCATGTGATGCATGGAGATGTAGAGAGAGAGCACTGTGCACCATTCACATGATAATGGGTACTGGATGTTAAGTGAAGCCACAGTATGCATGCTTTTCAGAAATGTGCTGGTTTAGTGGAATTAAGGATTTATCTCAGTCCACAAGGTCAACAGTGAGGTTCACTCTACTCTTTAACCACCACAATAAATCACACAGTGAAGTTCCCTCTCACAGCCGAGGAGTGGTGAGGAGAGGAGAGGAGAGGAGAGGAGAGGAGAGGAGAGGAGAGGAAAAGAGAGAGAGAGGAGAGGAAGGAGATGAGAGGAGAGGAGAGGAAGAGAGAGAAGAGGAGAGGAAGGGAGTGGAGAGGAAGGGAGAGGAGAGAAGAGGAGAGGCCAACACATTGTAAACACTTTTGCCACTGTGAGACATTACTTCTCTATGGCTGGAATATGGCTATGCTCTGCTGTGACATTCATGAATCTGCCAACTCAGAAGTGTCATGAACAGCAGTGGTCGTTAACATAATCCTGAACCACCAAAGTGGCGTGCTCTCCCGTGTATGTGTGTACTGTTTTATGTGTGTGTGTATTTGTGTTTTTGTGTCTGTCCGTCCGTCTGTCCGTCTGTCTGTTAGAGGTCGACCGGCATGGCCGATTAATTAGGGCCGATTTCCAGTTTTCATAACAATCGGTAATCAGCATTTTGGACGCCGATTACATTGCATTCCACGAGGAAAATGTGTGGCAGGCTGACCACCTGTTACGCGAGTGCAGCAAGGAGCCAAGGAAAGTTGCTAGCTAGCATTAAACTTACAGTGCCTTGCGAAAGTATTCGGCCCCCTTGAACTTTGCGACCTTTTGCCACATTTCAGGCTTCAAACATAAATATATAAAACTGTATTTTTTTGTGAAGGATCAACAACAAGTGGGACACAATCATGAAGTGGAACGACATTTATTGGATATTTCAAACTTTTTTAACAAATCAAAAACTGAAAAATTGGGCGTGCAAAATTATTCAGCCCCTTTACTTTCAGTGCAGCAAACTCTCTCCAGAAGTTCAGTGAGGATCTCTGAATGATCCAATGTTGACCTAAATTACCTAAATAAATAATCAAGTCTCCGTATAAATGCACCTGCACTGTGATAGTCTCAGAGGTCCGTCAAAAGCGCAGAGAGCATCATGAAGAACAAGGAACACACCAGGCAGGTCCGAGATACTGTTGTGAAGAAGTTTAAAGCCGGATTTGGATACAAAAAGATTTCCCAAGCTTTAAACATCCCAAGGAGCACTGTGCAATCGATAATATTGAAATGGAAGGAGTATCAGACCACTGCAAATCTACCAAGACCTGGCCGTCCCTATAAACTTTCAGCTCATACAAGGAGAAGACTGATCAGAGATGCAGCCAAGAGGCCCATGATCACTCTGGATGAACTGCAGAGATCTACAGCTGAGGTGGGAGACTCTGTCCATAGGACAACAATCAGTCGTATATTGCACAAATCTGGCCTTTATGGAAGAGTGGCAAGAAGAAAGCCATTTCTTAAAGATATCCATAAAAAGTGTTGGTTAAAGTTTGCCACAAGCCACCTGGGAGACACACCAAACATGTGGAAGAAGGTGCTCTGGTCAGATGAAACCAAAATTGAACTTTTTGGCAACAATGCAAAACGTTATGTTTGGCGTAAAAGCAACACAGCTGAACACACCATCCCCACTGTCAAACATGGTGATGGCAGCATCATGGTTTGGGCCTGCTTTTCTTCAGCAGGGACAGGGAAGATGGTTAAAATTGATGGGAAGATGGATGGAGCAAAATACAGGACCATTCTGGAAGAAAACCTGATGGAGTCTGCAAAAGACCTGAGACTGGGACGGAGATTTGTCTTTCAACAAGACAATGATCCAAAACATAAAGCAAAATCTACAATGGAATGGTTCAAAAATAAACATATCCAGGTGTTAGAATGGCCAAGTCAAAGTCCAGACCTGAATCCAATCGAGAATCTGTGGAAAGAACTGAAAACTGCTGTTCACAAATGCTCTCCATCCAACCTCACTGAGCTCGAGCTGTTTTGCAAGGAGGAATGGGAAAAAATGTCAGTCTCTCGATGTGCAAAACTGATAGAGACATACCCCAAGCAACTTACAGCTGTAATCGCAGCAAAAGGTGGCGCTACAAAGTATTAACTTAAGGGGGCTGAATAATTTTGCACGCCCAATTTTTCAGTTTTTGATTTGTTAAAAAAGTTTGAAATATCCAATAAATGTCGTTCCACTTCATGATTGTGTCCAACTTGTTGTTGATTCTTCACAAAAAAATACAGTTTTATATCTTTATGTTTGAAGCCTGAAATGTGGCAAAAGGTCGCAAAGTTCAAGGGGGCCGAATACTTTCGCAAGGCACTGTACCTTATAAAAAACAATCAATATTATTATAATTATAATTAATAATTATATTATAATTAAGTCTATGTTTTTATATTTGATAGAGCAGTCTGACTGAGCGGTGTTAGGCAGCAGCAGGATCGTAAACATTCATTCAAACGTCACTGTGTTTGCCAGCAGCTCTTAGCAATGCTTGAGTCACAGCGCTGTTTATGACTTCAACTCCTGAGATTCCTAAGACAACAACATAGCATGGCAGCAACACATGACGGTAGAGACACAACATGACAATAACATGGTAGCAACACAACATGGCAGCAGCACAATATGGTTGCAGCACAACACGGTAGCAGTACAAAACATGGTGCAAACATTGTTGGGCACAGACAACAGCACAAAGGGCAAGAAGGTACAGACAACAATACATCATGCAAAGCAGCCACAACTGTCAGTAAGAGTGTCCATGAGTCTTTGAAGGAAGAGATTGAGATAAAACTGTCCAGTAAAATAGCTCTGCAGTGGCTGCTATAGCCTTAAGGCGTTCGCATGCTTCCCAGCTGAAATAGTTCAGAAGAGTTTGTGCATATATTATGATTACATTTTGTGACATTTTTGTTCATTTTATACTTCGGTAAGTTTTTTGGGGGGGGGACTGTTCGAGCACACACATTTTTTTCTCAAGGCAAGCCAAAGTCAGTAGCTGAAGTCTGTAGCCGAAGTCTACGCCTCTTCGTCGGTGATTGATCAACAGTAGGGATTCTTTTTTTTGTTTTCAGTATTTCATTGAGAAATACTGCACCAGACATTATTGTTATTATTAGTATTTATTTTTTATTAACCCATACACCACCTGCTAAACCTCTTAGTTAGATGTCAAATTGAGCGACTAAGATCTCCTTGAGTTATTTTAGATTCATTCAGACTATTCTGTCTATGGTGTCTCAAGATGGACAAACTGTACTATTGCCACGTTTTTCTAATTCTTCAAGCAAATGTCTTTTAAGGAAGTATGCGAGCACCAGCCGAACTGAAGCATGCTGACGCCTTAGCCTAGCCTACCCATAACATCTAGATTGGTATTGCCCGCTGTAGCTAGCTGCTAGCCTTAGTTTAGCTTAGCCTAGCCGGAAACATGGCTGGATTTGGGGCAGAGGGAAAAATGTGCAGTTTATCATCCCATTCTACACATTTTGTTATGAGGCTAAGAGAACATTTAGCAGATTCAAAGCTAATTTCCTGCAATTCTGCACATTTTGCCATGTCTAGAATTGAGACTTACAGATGGCCCTCAACCAAAAAAATCATATATATATATATATTTAGGTCGGAGCCCCGGGGCACATGCACTTCGTGCCCATTCGTAAATCCAGCTCTTGCCGGAAATGCTAACGACCATGACCAGATTAAGATGGCAAGGGTTTCTCCTGCTGACCGCGTGGATTAGCACATGATGCACCAGGGACTTCTGCCGACAGCTGTTTACCATCCATAACTCTCTTTCCCAACAAACAGACGAAATGGGCTGCAAGCCTAGCTCAGTTTAAAGGACACAGTTAAAAGTACTGAGTAGTACTGAGATTTATAGTACAGACAGTAATGAGAAGTACTGAGATTTACAGTACAGACAGTAATGAGAAGTACTAAGATTTACAATACAGTTAGTACTGAGTTGTACTAAGACATACAGTACAGACAGTAATGAGTATAAGTATTACTGTAACATACATAACACTAGTAGTAACATCGTCTTACTGAACAACATTGTTGGGGTGATAAATATATTTAAATTGAGACTTTTTCTGAATTCCAAATGGCATCTTATTTTCTACATAGTGCACTGCTTAGGAATAGAGTACTGTATGTGATGTAGCCTCAAGACATTACCAGTTTGCAAATGTTTTCTTTTTTTCAAGTGAGACCCCATGTCTGTAGGCCTATTTCACCCAAACTTTGTTCCACAAAGCACTAAAAGATGGCAACATGAGGTCCTTGGACAGAAGTGCATGGGGTTTGCATCAGTGCATTTTTTATTTAGTCACTCCAGGAGGTCTTTTTACCCTCAGTTGATGTCCTTTAAAGACATTTTATGTGCAATATGCTGCCACGTTTCTGATGTGGAGTTGGAGTGTCAATATTATGAGTTTTTCATTAATTCATAGGCCTACTATTAAATCATTCATATCATCCTTTAATGCAAATTGACTCCAGACAACTTCTGTCTGTACACAATGTAGAGCCCTGGTGTAAACAGTGTAATACTCCTGATAAGAGTGTCTAGACTGCTGCACTATTACAGTCGCCACTTAGTTCAATGAGTTGAGATGTCACCAACACAGTAAATGTTTTTAACTTTCACTACCAAAGGAGTGCTTTTGCTATTTCAACTAAGGCTCCATACATACTTAAAGGGGAATGGTAACACTCTCCTTAAAATTACCCCTTTTTGCAATTATTATTTATAGTAAAGTAATGCATAAAGATGAATAAAAGAAATACATTTGTCTATAGAGTTTTATTATAATGTAACTCTAAACAAAAATGAAATGGAGTGTTGAAATCCTTTTTAACTTTTGACATTTTGAAATCCCACACATCCCAGTCAAGTCATGGTATCGATATTATCATTATTTTTTTCATACTGTAACTCTAAATCAACATGTTTGTTTTGAAATAGATATTCAATGTACCAGCCATCACCATGCTGTTAATGTATTTATCTCAAGTTGTAAAAAGAGAACATTGTATTGATGACTACTATGCAGAAACAGTCAGAAACTATTGATCTCCTGGGTCTCTTTTAGTCCAAATGTCAGAACTGGGACAAATTTAGGGCAAATCGAACCAAGGTCAGAGTGAAAGGATGCAGATTGGCTAACTGTGTGTGTGTGTGGGGGGGGGGGCTTATCTGATATCCATAAGCCTGATATACACACACGCACACACACACTGAGTTAAAAACCATAGGGAAATGAAAAGGTTTGCCCAGTGGGGAGTGGGGGTGTTTATTCCAACATTGTACCAGCATGGTTCACCCAACACAGAGTCATATGAATGTGGATCTAACCCGATCACAGATTCCCCAGGAGAGATATGTACATACATTGTACCAGCATGGTTTACCCAACACAGAGTCATATGAATGTGGATCTAACCCGATCACAGATTCCCCAGGAGAGATATGTACATACATTGTACCAGCATGGTTTACCCAACACAGAGTCATATGAATGTGGATCTAACCCGATCACAGATTCCCCAGGAGAGATATGTACATACATTGTACCAGCATGGTTCACCCAACACAGAGTCATATGAATGTGGATCTAACCCGATCACAGATTCCCCAGGAGAGATATGTACATACATTGAAACAAATAACCAACAGGTTGTAGGATGTGTTGCTGCGTAATATACAGTACTATCTATGGCAGAGTGAAACAACCATGCAACTCCAGTTCTAGATCGTTCCTCTGGCTATAGTTATGTGTCCACATGATGTTAATAGATGTCATTTAGAGTGAGGATGTAGCACTTAGGTTAGTTACAGTATTGTCTGTGCTAGTTATCCCAATTAACGAAAGCCTTTATTTTACCCAGTGATGCAAACACAAATAGGAAGTTGCATCATGTACATCATATCGCATGTAGTGGCAAAGCTGGTTTGTTCTATAATTGCTTCCACAGACAAGCTAATAACCATGCATCTTATTAGGGGAAAGAGAGGCACACCAGAGTCCTGGTCAAAAGTAGTGCACTATAAAGGGAATAGGGTGCCATTTGGGATGCTCGTTCTCAGCCCATATACTCTGATTGATGAAGAAGACGGATTCAGAAGCAAAACACTTGGAATACGTTCCTCATTAAGAACTTGGAATACGTTCCTCATTAAGAACTTGGAATACGTTCCTCATTAAGTGATTTTGAACCACATAAAATCTAAAAGCAGCTGGCAGGCAAATCCACATTTACAACCTCTTCTGAAATGTCAGCTGTAATTTATATTTTCTGTAATCATGTCTTCGCTGCAGTGAATCTGTCTCCATACATCAGTAGATGCTATTCTATCCAGATAATATTTAGGGCTTGTACCCCTCTGCCTCTCACAGACAGTGTATGTTTAGATCCCAAATGTCAACCTATTCCAATGGCTGTGGTCAAAACACTATAAATGGAATATGATGCTATTTCAGATGCAGACAGTGATAATTCCTTTATCATTTTAGTAATCCCAAAGTGCCATAAAGACCCCTCCTCTGCTGCTGTCTCAATGGCTTTGGAAGGCACTGACTCTAATCTGGCATTTATCGTCTCCTCTAATCTCATCAGATTACAGACTGTATTGATACATAAAGTGTATGACATAGAGGTATGCAGGACAGTATTTGCTGCTGCGTGACAGTACGTGTTATACATACTGCACCAGACTGGCAATGTGAAGTGGTCTGATTAATATTATACTCATTTTCAGGAGGTCGTAGGTTGTCTGAAACGTAACGTGTTGCATCGGGTCAGAGAAGTGAGTCCAGATGTCATTCAACTGTGTGCTGTAACCTATGTTCTTCACCCTGGGCTCGTATTTCTCAAGCGTCTCAGAGTAGGTGTGCTGATCTAGGATTAGCACCCCCCAGTCCATTCATTTTTTTAAATATATATATAAAAAACAAAACTGATCCTAGATCACCACTCCTACTCTGAGACGCTTGTGCCGAGTTTCCATCTGAGATTTTACCCCATTGTTCTACCCAAAAGGCTCAGACTTTTCTGCTTCCATCTATGCGGGCCAGCACCCCATGTCTCACTGGGCCACGGCTCCAACGGACCTGCTCTGATTTAGAGCCACTGATATTTTTCAGATTGTATTTACATAACAATGGCTAACTGTGAACTTTAACACTTACTTACAAAGTGTTCTGCTTGCCGCAAGTCTTTAGTGTCACACTCCTGATAGAAGCACCATAATACTAGAGATCACATTATCATTAAACACTGACGACAAGCTGGTGTGGGGTAAGTCTTAGGTGGAAGTGCAACATGGATGAATATTGAATATGGCCCTGTGGGTCTCGTATGGTCCTCCTTTGAATTACACAGATTTAAAATGTACTTACTGGTGGCCCCTGTGGGTGTAACAGGGATACTGCAAGTCCAGTTATTACATGGAAAGGCAGAGAAGACAGAACCTTTTCCAGAACTTGGCCTAGTTTTTGTTGTCAGAGTACAGTTGCGTAATGTGGGCTTGATTCTTTGCTCTTCTGCCCCCGAACTGCTGAATTGGTTCTAAACCCTATCGTTTCCGCTCCCTTTAAGTCTACAGTACTAGACTTGAGTCAGGTTTTGACGAGTGAGTCATTGCCGAGCAACAATTTCGCTGTAAAGTTCAAAGCTGAATCATTGACTTATTTGCCTGTAAGGAAATACGGTACATCCGCTGTAACTAGGTGTCGCAGTCTATGAGCCACCTGATACTTTAAATACGGTACAGAAGCTGTAACTAGGTGTCGCAGTCTATGAGCCACCTGATACTGGCATACTTTAGTTTGTTTAAAGCAAAATGAACACAGACGCTGCCTCGCTCCAAAACCAAGGTGCATGACTTGAGGAGCTAACTAAAGAGAAGAGGAAATATAGCAACTTGGAGAACATTGGAAGTGGATCAAAATGCTTGTTCATTGTTAAAACCAACACTTTTTGTCCCATAGTCTTCATACGTGTTTCTGTATGTTGTATATTAATATGCTGTAGTTTGTTCAAATCATTTTTTCTGTGGTTTCTTTCTTTTTGTTTCCCAGGCCCTGCTATCCCAGTCGGAGTGGACGTACAGGTGGAGAGCCTGGATAGCATCTCAGAAGTAGACATGGTAGGTTGAAGCTATCCAATTTCTGTACTCTGAAGTTATGACGCAACATCTTCAACTCCGCATTGTGGAAATTTTGTGAGAGTAAAATCACCACATCATTAACATTTAAGTTATTATTTCCTGTATCCAAATTGACACGGTTTGTTGGAGTATTTTTGTGCTAGCTAAATCCCTTGAGATCTAACAGACTGTAACATATTGATAGTTGTTATTGACCATGCAGATGGGCATCATAATGATGGGTACTCCCAACTGTTGCTATTATTATATAATGAGAGTGGGCTGAAAGAGGGGGTGAGAGGAAGAGGAGGAGGAGGGGTAGTAGGAGGGGGTGGAGGTGTGGAGGAAGAGGTGTAAGTGGAGGAGGAGAAGGCGTAATGGGAGGAGGAGTAAAAGGAGGCAGGGGAGGAGGAGGCGTAAGTGGAAGAGGAGGGGTAGTAGAAGTGGGTAGAGGTGGGGAGGAGGAGTCAGAGGAGGAGGAGAAGGCGTAAGTGGAGGAGGAGGCGTAAGGGCAGGAGGACTAGAAGTAGGAGGGTTGTAGGAGTGGATGGAAATGGAGAGGAGGAGGCAGAGGAGGAGGCGTAAGTGGAGGAGGAGGAGGAGGAGGAGGAGGGGTAGTAGGAGGGGAGGAGGAGTAGGCTGAGGAGGAGGCGTAAGTGGAGGAGGAGGAGGAAGAGGCAGAGGAGGAGGAGGAAGAGGCAGAGGAGGAGGCGTAAGTGGAGAAGGAGGAGGAAGAGGCAGAGGAGGAGGAGGAAGAGGCAGAGGAGGAGGAGGAAGAGGCTGAGGAGGAGGAGGCGTAAGTGGAGAAGGAGGAGGAAGAGGCAGAGGAGGAGGAGGAAGAGGCAGAGGAGGAGGAGGAAGAGGCAGAGGAGGAGGAGGCGTAAGTGGAGAAGGAGGAGGAAGAGGCAGAGGAGGAGGAGGCAGAGGAGGAGGAGGAAGAGGCAGAGGAGGAGGAGGCGTAAGTGGAGAAGGAGGAGGAATAGGCAGAGGAGGAAGAGGCAGAGGAGGAGGAGGCGTAAGTGGAGAAGGAGTAGGAGAAGGAGTAGGTTTCAGTTTCTTTGTAGTAGAGCTCAACCACAGAGGTGTGAAAGGTTGCAGAGAAATCAAAGACACTGATCTGAACTTATCTGCTCTGTCCGTTGACTTTCAGCCTACACTTAATTTCAGCCCCAACAGGATTTGAACCCAAAGTTCTATAAGCTCTGACAGCTGGGTTTAAGACTTGCATTTATATAATATAGTACTTTTTGCAAAGTCATAGCTTTATTTTCTGGGTATAATTCACTCATTGGATAACTCAACCCCAAATGTCCTCAGTAGCATAGTTTTACTATGCTTGAGTATGATGATTCACTGGACATAGTTACTATCCTAGAGTATGATGATTCACTGGGCGTAGTTACTATGCTAGAGCATGATGATTCACTGGGTGTAGTTACTATCCTAGAGTATGATGATTCACTGGGTGTAGTTACTATCTTAGAGTATGATGATTCACTGGGTATAGTTACTATGCTAGAGTATGATGATTCACTGGGTGTAGTTACTATCCTAGAGTATGATGATTCACTGGGTATAGTTACTATGCTAGAGTATGATGATTCACTGGGTGTAGTTACTATCCTAGAGTATGATGATTCACTGTACATAGTTACTATCCTAGAGTATGATGATTCACTGGGTGTAGTTACTGTCCTGTTTCCATTTTCCGGTCATCCACACGTTAGTTAGACATTAAACCCTTCCTTTCGTCTCCTCTCCTCCAATAGGACTTCACCATGACCCTGTACCTGAGACACTATTGGAAGGACGAGCGTCTGTCCTTCACCAGCTCCACCAATAAGAGCATGACATTTGACGGGCGTCTGGTCAAGAAGATCTGGGTGCCCGATGTGTTCTTCGTCCACTCCAAGAGATCCTTCATCCATGACACCACCACAGTCAACATCATGCTCAGGGTCTTTCCCGACGGACACGTCCTCTACAGCCTGAGGTGGAGCTGGGATGCTTTGGGGACTAGGGTTGCAAAATTCCAGTCACTTTTCCAAAATTCCCTTGTTTTCAAGAAATCCTGGTTGGAAGATTCCCTGAATCAGAGGTAGCAGGAAATCCAGAATCCTTCAACCAGGATTTCTGGAAAATCTAGGCATTTTTGCAACCTTACTGGGGACATTGTGCAGGTCATTCTTTGTCATGCAGGGTTGGGATCAATTCAGATTTCAATTAACTTTCTAAATTGACTGGTGCTAGTGCTGGGCTGAAACAAAAACCTACACACGCTGCTCCAAAGTGATTGACTGCTCATATTGTCAATACTTGGAATGATGTACTTAGCTGTTGACTTAAGAATTTTAAATGTATTCAGTTTGGAATATTAATAGTATCCTAACTTTTTATACTAAACATAACATGCTCCTGTGCAGGATGTAGGTATGTTGACACCTAGACAAGAAGATACATTTGCATTTTGCTCCTGTTGTTAGTTAAAATTAGAAATGTGCTTCTGGCTGGTGATGTTTTTTTATTTATTTTTTTATCTGCTTTTGAAAACTAGGCCAAAATGTGAAGGTACTACTAAGTTGTTGTTTAATGCCAGATAGTTTGGTCTTTTATGCTGCTCAAAGTCATTCACCAGACAATAGATGCACAAATTGTGTTTTAATGGCTTGAGAACATGCTCATTTGTTATTCATGACAGTGGCCCTGTTTTGAGTGTTTTACCGCACTCCAAAAAATGAGATTTTCCAAGTTCTTTGATGCTATTTATTTATTTCAGAAGGCAAAAAGAGCCTATAATATCTACAAGAACGTAATGTTATGTGTTGTATAAGGCTCATGGAGGAATCGTAAAGTTGTCATGGATCTGTGTTGTCCTTACTGTACAGGGTGACAGTGACAGCAGCCTGTAACATGGACTTCAGCCGCTTCCCTTTAGACACCCAGTCCTGCTCCCTGGAGCTAGAGAGCTGTGAGTAGGCTAACTTTCAGAGTTTCATTGAAAATCTTCATTGACCTTTAGAAAATATGTCAGGGCATACTATTTAGTATTTTTTTCATCTACAGTATACACAAACAGAACAGTATTATTGAGAATATCTAAATGTTTTTAAGCTTTGAATAATTAGATGAGTAGACAGGCAAAGAGTAGAGACCCACAGATGTCAATTTCATTGAAAACATCATTGATTCAACCAGTGGGGGATGTCAGAAAGACAGGGATTGAACTCAGGACCATTGGTTTATACAGTACATGTGCGTTTCCTGCCGGGGTTGTTACCACTGGCCCACACAGGCACCACTTGTATCTCTAAAGTTGGTTGTGCCCCCCAGATGCATATACGGATGAGGACCTGATGCTGTACTGGAAGAGTGGGGATGAGTCCTTGAGTACGGATGACCGTATCTCCTTGTCTCAGTTCCTCATCCAGAAGTTCCACACCACATCTCGGCTGGCCTTCTACAGCAGTACTGGTAATAATCACCATAACCATGTGAGAATCACACATTCCCAGAAAAAATCTGGTAACTTTGCAAAAATTATCTTGTTTTCCAGAAGTCCTTGGTTGGAATAAGCAGAAAACCTGGAATCCTTCAACCAAAATTTCTGAAAAACCTTGGAATTTTTGGAAAGCTACCAGCATTTTTCAAACCTACCAGTGATATTATTATTGATCCATACCTACCCATTGTGTTCCTCCTCATGTACAGGCTGGTACAACCGTCTGTACATCAACTTCACCCTGCGGAGACACATCTTCTTCTTCCTGCTTCAGACCTACTTCCCGGCTACCCTCATGGTTATGCTGTCTTGGGTGTCCTTCTGGATCGACCGCAGGGCCGTCCCAGCTCGTGTCTCCCTGGGTAAGATGCTAGCGCTACTATGGAAGATCAATATTCAGAAGTGGTACAGTTAATGCTGTTTCTAGTGCTGCTTAATCCCCTCATTGCCAGATGTCAGGCTTTCTGTAGTTTTTCAGTTATTACAGTGTATTTCAGAGGTTGGAACAATAAAGCCATCTCTGTCAGACCTTTTTAAAGTGCTGGTGGACGATGAACGTAAACATATTTAAAGATAGTTTGATTCTTCGACAGGGTCTGACTGTCTTCTTGGTAAATAATACAGAAGAGAGCAGTCTTGAACTCTTGTTATTTCCTTCTCCTGTTCCCTGCAGGTATCACTACAGTGCTCACCATGTCCACCATCATCACTGGAGTCAACGCCTCCATGCCCAGAGTATCCTACATCAAAGCAGTGGACATCTACCTGTGGGTCAGCTTCGTGTTTGTCTTCCTGTCTGTCCTGGAGTACGCTGCTGTCAACTACCTGTCCACTGCACAGGACCGCAGGGAACGCAAGATGAGAGACGAGATGAGGGAAAGGGCCAGGTCACAGGTAATAAATTGCTACCACAGTACTGTGTGTCTAAAACCTTTTTCCAAGACAAAATCGCAATATCTCTTAATACAGTTTGCTCTTCATTTCATGCAGTTTGGTTGGATTAACAGACACTTCTGACACGTTATACTTCCTTGTCTCTTCTATGGCCAAATCTAACGTATGCCAACACATTCATTTTTGATCAAATCTCTCATTGACATGAATTCAAAAGTTCAAATTACAGGCTTGCACCTCAAGTTAGTTTAGTTCCATTTTCCCTGGCACAACCTCTGTCTTTCTCACCTTCTCTCCTGACCTGCAGTCGCTGCCCTGCACCTGTGGCATGTCCCAGACCAGGACCATGCTATTAGACGGGACCTACAGCGAGGCGGACACTAACAGCCTGGCCGGCTACACCTCAGGAACTATGGGGCCCGAGGAGGACATGGATATGCCCCGCGACATGATGACTGAGAAGCAGCCTCCTGGAGAACATACAGTGGTCCACCTGTCTGCCAGCAGCGAGTCAACGACAACCAAGAAGAAAGGCATCAGGGCCCTCAATATTATCCAGAATACACACACCATCGACAAGTACTCCAGGATGTTATTCCCTGGCTCCTATATCCTATTCAACATAATCTACTGGTGTTCATACTGTTTAGGAGCGTAGGGTCTACTGTATAGGAGCGTAGGGTCTAATGTTTAGGAGCGTAGGGTCTACTGTATAGGAGCGTAGGGTCTACTGTTTAGGAGCGTAGGGTCTACTGTATAGGAGCGTAGTGTCTACTGTTTAGGAGCGTAGGGTCTACTGTTTAGGAGCGTAGGGTCTGTTTAGGAGCGTAGGGTCTAATGTTTAGGAGCGTAGGGTCTACTGTATAGGAGCGTAGGGTCTGTTTAGGAGCGTAGGGTCTACTGTTTAGGAGCGTAGGGTCTCTTGTTTAGGAGCGTAGGGTCTGTTTAGGAGCGTAGGGTCTCTTGTTTAGGAGCGTAGGGTTTAATGTTTAGGAGCGTAGGGTCTACTGTTTAGGAGCGTAGGGTCTCTTGTTTAGGAGCGTAGGGTCTACTGTTTAGGAGCGTAGGGTCTACTGTTTAGGAGCGTAGGGTCTAATGTTTAAGAGCGTAGGGTCTACTTTTTAGGAGCGTAGGATCTACTGTTTAGGAGCGTAGGGTCTACTGTATTGGCAGTATTGGCCCTGGTCAATTGTTGTGCACTATCTAGGAAATAGGGTGCCATTTGGGATGCACCCTATGTTCATCAAATGAATGTGTTTAACACACTCCTCAAGGACAAGAGAGGCTGCAGTTGGTGTTTACATGGACATTTGGTACTAATGGCTAATATTTAGGATGGACTTTTGACTGCGGCACTGGCCTATATGAGACTGATCTATACTGAAAAAATATATAAATGCAACATGCAACAATTTCAATAATTTTACTGAGTTACAGAAATCAACCAATTGAAATTAATTTCTTATGTCCTAATCTATGGATTTCACATGACTGGGCAGGGGCACAGCCATGGGTGGGCCTGGGAGGGCATAGGCACACCCACTGGGGAGCCAGACCCAGCCAATCAGAATGAGTTTTTCTCCACAAAAGGGCTTTATTACAGATATAAATATTCCTCAGTCCCATCAGCTGCCTGGGTGGCTGGTCTCAGATGAAGAAGTTGGATGTGGAGGTCTTGGGCTGGCGTGGTTACACGTGGTCTGCGTTTGTGAGGCCAGTTGGACGTACTGCCAAATTCTCTAAAACGACGGTGGAGGTGGCTTATGGTAGAGAAATTAACATTAATTTCTCTGGCAACAGCTCTGGACATTCTTGCAGTCAGCATGACAATTGAACGCTCCCTCAAAACTTGAGACATCTGTGGTATTGTGTTGTGTGACACAACTGCACATTTTAGAGTGGCCTTTTATTGTCCCCAGCACAAGGTGCACCTATGTAAGTGTCATGCTGTTTAATCAACTTCTTGTTTTGCCTGTCAGGTGGATGAATTATCTTGGCAAAGGATAAATGCTCACAAACAGGGATGATATTTGTGCATATGGAATATTTCTGGGATCTTTTATTTCAGCTCATGAAACATGGGACCAACACTTTACATGTTGCATTTATATTTTTGTTCAGTATATATGGGTCTGTGCTTACTATGTATATTAAGGTAAGTGTGACTCACTCACGAAGGATGAAAGAGGTGGCGAGCATCTGAGAGACAGAGACAGTTCTATGTGGATATTTGGCACAGATGACGAGAGAGAGAGAGAGAGAGAGAGAGAGAGATGTTCTTCATCATCCCACTCTAGCTTTTGTGAATTCCTCTTAATGTATTCCACAGCGTGATTGATTGCTCTGCAAGTACGTATCAGCGGTTGTTTAAAAACTATTTTGTCCACAGAAGTCTTTTGTACAAATGTACAGTATGTCTACAATGTTGTTAACTTTGCATTCAGGTCTATTTGACCAAGTACCAGTTCAGCCTGGTGGTGGAGTATAATAGTTGTGTGTCAAATGTAGTGCACGGGATTATATAGAGAACATGATGCCATTAGGGACACACACAGTAAATTGCTCTGGATTAGAGTGTCTGCTACTACATACAGTACCTGTCAAAAGTTTGGGCACACCTACTCATTCAAGGGTTTTTCTTTATGTTTACTATTTTCTATGTTGTAGAAAAATAGTGAAGACATCAAAACTATGAAATAACACATATGGAATCATGTAGTAATCAAAAAAGTGTTAAACACATCAAAATATATTTTAGATTTTAGACTCTTCAAAGTAGCCACCCTTTGCCTTGATGACAGCTTAGCATTGTCTCAACCAGCTTCATGAGGTAGTCAGTCACCTGGAATGCTTTTCCAACAGACTTGAAGGAGTTCTCACATACTGTATGCTGCCTTCACTCTGCGGTCCAACTCATCCCAAACAATCTCAATTGGGTTGATGTCGGGTGATTGTGGCCAGGTCATCTGATGCAGCACTACATCACTCTCCTTCTTGGTCAAATAGCCCTTACTTCCATGACTCAGGATATGACCCAGATGCAGCCACAGGAGGGAGATAGTACAGTTCTCAGATGATTTATTGTAAACATGGGGCAGGCAAAGGGCAGGTTGAGGACAGGCAGGGGTTCGTGATCAGGTCTGAGTCAGGCAGGTACAGGACGGCAGGCAGGCTCGGGGTCAGGGCAGGCAGAGGTTTGTAATTAGGTTCGAGCCAGGCAGGTACAGGATGGCAGGCAGGCTCGGGGTCAGGTCAGGCAGAGGTTCGTAATTAGATCAGAGTCAGGCAGGTACAGGATGGCAGGCAGGCTCGGGGTCAGGGCAGGCAGAATAGTCAGAACCGGGAAAAGTAGGAAACAGGAGACATAGGGCTGTGAGATATAGGTTTAATTCTGGACACATGAAAAGTCGGCTGTATACTGAGGGTACGGGGCAAAGGAAGACGAACAGCAGAGGGGCTAAGGATCTTGAAGATGGGGAAGGGCTGATCAAATAGGGGGGACAGTTTGCGGGATAGGTGGTGGGATTAGTGGAGACGAGGCAGCGAAGAGTCGTCTCCAGGTCCTGATTGGCTCTCTCCGACTGGCCGTTGGACTGGGTATGAAAACCAGAGGACAGGCTGGCCGATGACCCAATAAGGGTGCAGAACGCCTTCCAGAACTGGCACGAGAACTGGGGACCGCGATCTGAGATCATGTCGACTGGCAGTCCATGGTTCCGGAAGACGTGCTGCACCATGAGCTGGGCCGTCTCCTTAGCTGAGGGCAACTTTGGAAGGAGAATAAAATGGAAAACCGGTCCACCACCGTAAGGATGCTGGTGTTGCCATCAGACGGCGGGAGGCCCGTGACCAAGGACATATGGGACCAGGTGCAGTAAAGGACAGGAAGTGGTTGAAGGAGGCCAGCCGTAGCTTGCCGCAGAGTCTTGTTCTAGGCACACACACTACAGGCGGCAATGAATGCAGAGACATCAGGAACCATGGTGGGCCACCAAAACCGTTGTCGGTCCTTGGTCCGACGGGAGCCAGGATGACAGGTGAGTCTCAAGGAATGTACCCATTCCAGAACAGGAGCACGGGCAGAGTCCGGGACAAACATCCGGTTAGCTGGGAACACTGTGCCTTGCGGATCAGACTCTCGATTCCCCAGAAAATAGCAGCCGCTAGACAGGAAGCAGAGAGAATGATATCGGGGTCCGAGGGTATAGTAAAAGGGGCTGTACAGACGTGAGAGCGCGTCAGGCTTCACATTCTTGGACCCCGGGTGGTAGGAAATAGTGAAATGGAAGCTTGTGAATTACAGGGCCACGTCAGAGTTGAGACAATTGGCGGTGCGGAGATATTCCAGGTTCATATAGTCCGTCCATGTCAAAAATGGCTGTTCTGCCCCTTCTAACCAGTTCCTCCACTCCTCCAACGCCGTCTTGACAGCAAGAAATTCTCGATTTCCTACGTCGTAGTTCCTCTCGGCTGGGTTAAGGCGATGGGAAAGGAAGGTGCTGGGATGCAGCTTCTGATCCTTGGCAGACCGTTGGGAGAGGACAGCCCCCACTCAAACGTCCGAGGTGTTGACCTCCACCACAAACTGACGGGACGGGTCCGGATGGATTAAGATGGCGGCTGTAGGGAATCACTGCTTGAGGTCAGAGAATGCCCGGTCAGCTGCAGGAGACCATATGAACGGCACTTTGGGAGAGATGAGTGCAGAGAAGGGGGAAGCAAGGGTGCTGTAACCCCAGATGAAACGACGATAGTAATTGGCAAACCCCAGGAAAGGCTGCAGTTGCACTCTGGGCGTGGGTTGAGGCCAAAACACCACCGCTCTCAACTAGTCAGGTTCAATCTGAACACTCCCTGCAGCGATTCCTAGGAACGAGATGGTGGTGCGATGGAACTCACACTTCTCCGACCTTCATGGACAGCTGCTTCTCCAGGAGACGCTAGAGGACCTGTCGGACATGGAGGATGTGCTCTTGAGCTGACCGGAAATAGATGAGGTCATACAGGGGAAAAAAACACAAATCGGTTCAACATGTCTCGGAGCACAAAATTGACCAGGGCCTGGAACACTGTGGGAACGTTGGTCAGTCCGGAAGGAATCACCAGGTACTCGTAGTGCCCACTAGCCGTGTTAAAAGCAGTTTTCCACTCATTCCCTTCCCATATCCAAATCAGATCAAATGAAATTGTATTAGCCACATGCGCCGTATACATCAGATGACCTTTCACCTTACAGTGAAATGCTTACTTACGAGCCCCTAACCAACGATGCAGTTAAAAAAATATGAATAAGAATAAGAAATAAAGTAACAAGTAATTAAAGAGCAGCAGTAAAATAACAATAGTGAGACTATATACAGGGAGGTACCGGTACAGAGGCAATGTGCGAGGGCACCGGTTTGTCGAGGTAATTGAGGTAATATGTACATGCAGGTAGAGTTATTAAAGTGACTATGCATAGATAATAACACATGGCAAGCGGAGTAAAAGGGTGGGGGGCAATGCAAATAGTCTGGGTAGCCATTTGATTAGATATTCAGGAGTCTTATGGCTTGGGGGTAGAAGCTGTTTAGAAGCCTCTTGGACCTAGGCTTGGCTTGCCGTGTGGTAGCAAAGAGAACAGTCTATGACTAGGGTGGCTGGAGTCTTTGACAATTTGTAGGGCCTTCCTCTGACACCGCCTGGTATAGAGGTCCTGGATGGCAGGAAGCTTGGCCCCAGTGATGTACTGGGCCATACGCACTACCCTCTAGTGCCTTGCAGTCTGAGGCCGAGCAGTTGCCATACCAGGCAATGATGCAACTAGGCAGGATGCTCTCGATGGTGCAGCTGTAGAACCTTTGAGGATCTGAGGATCCATGCCAAATCTTTTTGAGGAGGAATAGGTTTTGTCGTGCCCTCTTCACTACTGTCTTGGTGTGCTTGGACCATGTTGGTTTGTTGGTGATGTGGACACCAAGGAACTTGAGGCTCTCAACCTGCTCCACTACAGCCCCGTCGATATCAATGGGGGCGTGCTTGGTCCTCTTTTTCCTGTAGTTCACAATCACTTCCTTTGTCTTGATCACGTTAAGGTAGAGGTTGTTGTCCTGGCACCACACAGTCAGGTCTCTGACCTCCTCCCTATAGGCTGTCTTGTCATTGTCGGTGATCAGGCCTACCACTGTTGTGTCATCTGCAAACTTAACGACGGTGTTCGAGTCGTGTCTGGCCGTTCAGTCATGAGTGAACAGGGAGTACAGGAGGGGACTGAGCACGCACCCCTGGGGCCCCTGTGTTGAGGATCAGCATGGCGGATGTGTTGTTACCTACCCTTACCACCTGGGGGCGGCACGTCAGGAAGTCTAGGAACCAGTTGCAGAGGGAGGTGTTTAGTTCCAGGGTCCTTAGAGTGAGGTGTTTAGTTCCAGGGTCCTTAGCTTAGTGATGAACTTCGAGGGCACTATGGTGTTGAACGCTGAGCTATGGTCAATGAATACCATTCTCACATAGGTGTTCCTTTTGTCCAGGTGGGAAAGGACAGTGTGGAGTGCAATAGAGATTGCATCATCTGTGGATCTGTTAGGGTGGTATGCAAATTGGAGTCTAGGGTTTCTGGGATAATGGTGTTGATGTGAGCCATGACCAGCCTTTCAAAGCACTTCATGGCTACAGACGTGAGTGCTACGGGTCAGTAGTCATTTAGGCAGGTTACCTTTGCTTTCTTGGGCACAGGGACTATGGTGGTCTGCTTAAAACATGTTGGTATGCATTCCGAAGGACCAACTTGGAGAAGATGGTTGCTCCCTGGAGAGGCTCGAAAGCTGAGGAGATGAGTGGTAGCAGTTAACGTTTTTTAACCGTAATGTCATTGAGACCCCGGTAGTCGATACACGGATGCAGGGTCTTGTCCTTCTTCTCCACAAAGAAGAACCCTGGGGGACCGGGGGAATAAGAGGGACGCATAAACCCAGCAGTGAGAGAGTCCTCAATATACCGTTCCATTGCGTTGGTCTCCGGACACGACAGGGAATAAAGTCGCCCCCGAGGAGGTGTAGTACCCAGTAGAAGGTCGATGGCGCAGTCATAGGGCCGATGTGGAAGAGGAGAGGTGGCACGGGCCTTGCTGAAAACCTCCCGGAGGTCCTGGTATTCCGCAAGAATGGTGGAGAGGTTCAGGACTTCTCCCAAGCCACAGGAAGACTTCCCGGGGCAGGCAGCGCCGACTTCAGGCAATGTGCATGGCAAAACGGGCTCAAACCCACGATAGAACCAGTCGATCAGAGGATTGTGCCTCTGGAGCCAGGAGAATCCCAAAACCACGGGTGCATGAGGGGATTCAATGGGCAGGAACTGCACACTTTTACTGTGATTTTCCGACACTCTGTTTAATGGGAAATGTAATGTGGGCGACTCTGCCAATAGAGTGCCCTTCCAAAGCTCTGATGTCCAAGGGAATCGAGAGGGGTTGTGTGGGGATTCCCAGCTCCAACACCAGGGTAGCGTCTAAAAAGCTCTCGTCGGCCCCAAGAGTCAATGAAAACCCGATTAGACTTGGACTGGTCACCCCACAACAGGGAAGCATGGAGAGATGTACGAGCAATGGAGGATGGGAAACACACCGTACAGCTCACCAGCGTACTCGTACCTACTTGATGAGTGTGGGTTTTTAATGGGCAGTTAGCTAAGAAATGTCCCGTAGCTCCACATTATAGACAGCTCTGGGTGTTAAGTCTGCGTATGCGCTCAGCCGGAGACAATTTAGCCCAGCCCAGTTGCATGGGCTCCGAAGGAGGCTAGTCGGCAGACCTCTGTGATTCCCAAGAGAACGTGGGTGACATCGGGTTCACTCGGACATGTAGACTTCGGTTCGGGGGTCTCCGGGATTCGAGGGCGAGCAGGAGTGACTGGGCACAGATTCCCTCTCCCTCCTACGTTCTCGTAGCCGCCCATCGATCCAGATGGTCAAGGCTATGAGGGAGTCAAGGTCCATGGGCAGCTTCCAGGCTGTGAGCTCATCTTTGATCACCTCTGATAATCCGTGAAGGAACATGTCGAACAATGCTTCCGGATTCCAGGCACTCTCAGCCACCAATGTGCATAAATCCACTGCGTAGTCTGCCACACTACGGGAGTCTTGACGTAGCTGGAGCAACTTACGAGCAGCTTCTCTCCCGGACAACGGAGAATCAAACACCTTCTGTACTTCCGCCACAAACTCCTCCTCCCTCCCGGACATCAGCGTTATGAGGTACGCTAGGTTATGAGGTACGGCAGGTTCCAGATTCTCCAGCGTAGCGCTCCGGAGGATGTGAGTGGGGTTCTCAGGACACTGGGGTAGGCTGAGAAGAAACGCCGCTGTTGGATGGGTTGCTGAGAGTCTGTGGGATTACTGGTGTGGCCTGCTGCCTAGTAGGGAATATGCAGAATTGCTCCAGCAATGTATCGAACGCCTGGTCATGGCGTTCTGCCATGGAGTCCCTCCATAAGGTATTGCAGTAACGCCTCGTGTCTTCCAATGGCGGCTCATTGCTGGGAGACAGCATTGTGGAATTGGTCTGAGTCTGCTGGGTTAGTCATGGCCAGTTCGTACTATCACGACTCAGGATATGACCCAGATGTAGACACAGGAGGCAGATAGTACAGTTCCCAGAAGATTTATTGTAAACATGGGGCAGGCAAAGGGCAGGTCGAGGACAGGCAGGGGTTCGTGATCAGGTCTGAGTCAGGCAGGACGGCAGGCAGTCTCGGGGTCAGGGCAGGCAGAGGTTCATAATTAGGTCAAAGTCAGGCAGGTACAGGACGGCAGGCAGACTCGGGTCAGGGCAGGCAGAATAGTCAGAACCGGGAAAATAGGAAATAGAACATCAGAAAAAGGAAGACGGGAAAGCACGCTGGTAAGACCTGACAAGACAAACTGGCAACAAACAGAGAACACAGGTATAAATACACAGGATAATGGGGTGATGGGCGACATCAGAAGGGGGGTGGAGACAAGTACAAAGACCGGTGAAACAAATCAGAGTGTGACACTTACACAGCTTGGAGGTGTGATTTGGGTCATTGTCCTGTTGAAAAACAAATTATAGTGCCACTAAGCGCAAACCAGATGAGATGGCGTATCGATGCAGAATGCTGTGGTAGACACGCTGGTTAAGTGTTTCTTGAATTCAACAGTGTCACCAGCAGAGCACCCCCACACCATCACACCTCCTCCTTCATGCTTCATGGTGGGAACTACACATGCGGACATCAGCAATTCACCTACTCTGCGTCTCACAAAGACACGGTGGTTGGTACCAAAAATCTCAAATTTGGACTCATCAGACAAAAGGACAGATTTCCACCAGTCTAATGTCCATTGCTCATGTTTCTTGGCATAAGCAAGTCTCTTCTTATTATTGGTGACCTTTAGTAGTGGTTTCTTTGCAGCAATTCGACCACGAAGGATGGTTTAAGCAGTCTGAACTGTTGATGTTGAGATGTGTCACTTGAACTCTGTGAAGCATTTATTTGGGCTGCAATCTGAGGTGCAGTTAACTCTAATGAACATATCCTATACAGCAGAGGTAACTATGGGTCTTCCTTTCCTGTGGTGGTCCTCATGAGAGCCAGTTTCATCATAGCGTTTGATGGTTTTTGCGACTACACTTGAAGAAACTTTCAATGTTCTTGACATTTTCCAGATTGACTGACCTTCATGTCTTAAAATAATGATGGACTGCCGTTTCTCTTTGCTTATTTGAGCTGTTCTTGCCATAATATGGACTTGGTCTTTTGCCAAATAGAGCTATCTTCCTACCTTGTCACAATACAACTGATTGTCTCAAACGCATTAAGAAGGAAAGAATTTCCACAAATTAACTTTAACAAGGCACACCTGTTAATTGTTATGCATTCCAGGTGACTACCTCATTAAGCTGGTTGAGAGAAGGTCAAGAGTGTGCAAAGCTGTCATCAAGGCAAAGGATGGCTACTTTGAAGAATCTCAAATATAAAATATATTTTGATTTGTTTAACACTTTTTTGGTTACTAAATTGTTCCATATGTGTTACTCTACTATATAGAAAATAGTAAAAATAATGAAAAACCCTTGAATGCTTAGGTGTGTCTAAACTTTTGACTGGTACAGTAAGTATGTGAAATGTATGTAATATAGTATATAATAATGGTTTGTGGTTCAGGTAAGGTCTTTCTCAGAGGTGCTAAAACAGCTGTGTAGTTTTTAAAGCACAACAACAACGTAGAGCATTTCAAATGGGAAACATCTTCAGTTATAAGCTCATGCGTAACCTAATGTATTAAGTAAAGCTGAGAAATCATGAGAAAATAATGTAGGCCTACAATGTATATACATCTAAAAACAAATGTTATTTTGTGCCACTGTGGCACTTCATGAAGGTTAGTGGAATGAAGGTGTGGAATTTCAAAACTTCTGAGGTGTCCTATGCCATCAGCCTTCATACCTTAACAAGCTACTGTAGAGCAACAACAGCACATGGCTTGAGATAAGGTGTCACAGGGCCCATGTGCTCTGATAAAAAGTAGTGCACTATGTAGGGAATAGGATGCCATTTGGGATAGAAGCATTGATATCTTCTTAAATGTACAGTATTGTTAATTGACCACTTGAGTCTTTATTAGTCAGGTGAGGAACTGGAATTCAACTACTTTCAGTAAACTGTAGTTTTGTGTCAAACTGTGGACAGAAAGTTACTTTAAATAGATGCAGCTGTAGGTTATTTCGTCACCAGACAACAGTTTACATGAACACGTTTTGTGAAACCATACACTACTTTTGCCATTCCATTTTGAATAGAGGAGTCGGTAAAGGAATATATTTTCCTGCATCACTCCATGTGGATATTGTGACGATGAAAATAAAATCATGTATTTATTGTATAATTTGGTGGTAATAAAATATTGATTACACCTGTTTCATGCTAAATGTTGCTGTTTGTAATTATTTTCAACTGACAATTGTGTAAGCAATAATTCCAACTGTTCAGAGACTATACACCGACTCATCACACGATTTACAGTAGGCCACACGCACACACACTGGTCGCGTTCGCGTTCCCCTATGACGCATAAACCAATGGTTGCGTGCTACGTTATTGACTGTCAGATTGCTATATGGTTAGCTGATACGTAAAATACCTCTCCAGGCTTTGTAAAATCTGACAGGCGTCAACAACGTCTGGGCAGAGGAACGCGCCCAGTATGTCTACTCTCCAGGGCACGCCTTTCAGTTTGAATTGTTGACGTAGGACGCTGACGCCCCACGATTATCAGTTGCGGATTTGCTGCTCTCCTCTGGCTAAATCTGTTCGGCCAGCCAATGCAGCTATACTAGAGGCCTCTGCCTGTACTTCCTGCGTATGCTATAAGTTTACAGTACATATCAGCTCATTTGTGTTCAGGCACGCTAGTTGCTACTTTCACCAGATGCACAGGTATCGGTAAGTCGGTTCTTCATTTCATATCGACTATTATTTCAGTTATCGATAGGGCAGTTTGTGTTATGGATATTTGTACAGAAAAGAACATGACACATGATGGACTCCATCGTTACAAGATCACTTTGTCCGACTACAGTAGGCCTAGCCTAGGAATAGTATGTATATCCCTCTATAGGTTATATCCCGATATCAAACGTTTTAATTTCAAACCTCTTTGGTTATAGCTATAAAGGTTTACAAATGTCCCGAAATAGATTTCTGCTTCAGTCGTTATTCTACTATTTCCATAAAAGTTATTTGGACTTCTTCGGTCCAATGCAGCTCGTCTCAGTCAACACATATTTATAACGCCGTCTGAGATTGATACAATGGAGCCTTGAAGAAGTCGTGTCGCGAGTTTATTTACGTTTACGAAGCGCGAGCTGTCAGACAGTAGATGTCGCGAGGAGGGGAGGTGCGCAGCCTACTTGTAAACTCTCAAAATACACTTTTTATGTTTGTCTATTAGACTTGATTATTCTTGGTTTTGGGACATCGGTAAGTTTAGTTCATCCATTAAAATATAGCATTAATTACTATTGTATGGTTTTGTTTATGTTATTCTGCATTCATAGAGAATATTAGAAGATTCGCTGTAAACAGAGGAACTTGGGGCTTATTATGGGGAATTTTGTGGTGGGGGAAAATGAGTCATGCAGGAAAATTCCTCATTCTGCCCGATTTTGTGTCTTCCCTGCGGTGCCCTTCAAACCGCCCTTCTTTCCTTCCTAACATTGTATTGTCATGACCAGGCCTACAATGCATTCTATTCTATTATTTTATTATATATTCTTACCTTGGGAGAGTAGTATAAACATTGAAAGTACTGTCTTTTTCAATCATACAGACCATCATGTCAAATACATTGTTACAAACACCTCATTACACGACAACGTCATTGTTGGGTGGGGTAGGTAGATTTTAAGTTCACATTCCACAGTATGCTAATTGGTCATAGGTATGCTTTAATGCACCACCCTCATTCCTTCATAGCCGGATTCAACAGTGCAGCACTGACCGAAGTATGTTGATTACACCCTTCAATGATTTATTTTGTGGTGTGTTCTTTGATCAGACCAGGTGTGTTATGTAGTAGGCTGTGTGAGCGATCCTCCCAAGGATAGTAATGCTATGTCTTCTCTGAAGAAACCGTGGAGCCGAGAAGTAGGCCTAGATCTAGCTAGTGATGTTGTGTAGATTTACTCAAGTATCTACAGCACCAGTCAAAAGTTTGGACACAACTACTCATTCAAGGGTTTTTCTTTATTTGTACTATTTTCCACGTTGTAGAAAAGTAATGAAGACATAAAAACAATGAAATAACACATATACAATCATGAAGTAACCAAAAAAGTGTTAAACAAATCAAAATATATTTTATATTTGAGATTCTTCAAAGTAGCCACCCTTTGCCTTGATTACAGCTTTGCACACTCTTGGCATTGTCTCAACCAGCTTCATGAGGTCGTCACCTGGAATGCATTTCAGTTAACAGGTGTTCCTTGTTAAGTGTTAATTTGTGGAATTTATTTTATTTTTTAATGCGTTTGAGCCAATCAGTTGTGTTGTGACAAGGTAGGGGTGGTATACAGAAGACAGCCCTATTTGGTAAGTCTGCCATTTCTCTTTGCTAATTTGAGCTGTTCTTGCCATAATATGGACTTGGTATTTTACCAAATAGAGCTATCTTCTGTCTGTATACCACCCCTACCATGTCACAGCACAACCGAGTGGCTCAAATGCATTAAGAGGGAATGAAATTCCACAAATTAACTTTTAACAAGGCACACCTGTTAATTGTTATGCCTTCTTGGTGACTACCTCATGAAGCTGGTTGAGAGAATGCCAAGAGTGTGCAAAGCTGTCATCAAGGCGAAGGGTGACTACTTTGAAGAATCTCAAATATAAAATATATTTTGATTTAACACTTTATTGGTTACTACATGATTCCATATGTGTTATTTCATAGTTTTGATGTCTTCACTATTATTTTACAATGTAGAAGTAGTAAAAATAAAGAAAGACCCTTGAATGAGTAGGTGTGTCCAAACTTTTGACTGATACCTATTCTGAACATCCATAATTTACAGCTGTGAGCCAGTTGGTTGCAACATGAGGAAAAAAAGACATGCAGCAGTATCACTTCTATACTTCTGTGTTGTTGGTGGTTGTCTATCTCCAGTTGATCATCTGACAAAAGCTTTCTGTTTCTAATGGACTCTGCACACACACACACACACACACACACACACACACACACACACACACACACACACACACACACACACACACACACACACACACACACACACACACACACACACACACACACACACACACACATACACACACACACACACACACACTTACTTTTGAATACATATATTTTCTGTACTTCACCACAGGCAGAATTTGAGAGTGGTTACATTTCTTTAGCCCCATTATTCAGCTTTTTACCAAAACAAGTGGCTGGGTGGCTGTTGTTGTTTTTCAAATGCCTGTTTAAATGTCTCTCCTCTCCTCCACAGGCTGGTGTGTCCAGATGACTCATCAGGAGCAGCAGGAGATCCTGTTTAGGGAGAGCCTGGAGGCAGCTATGTCCTGGATGAAGGCCGTCCAGGAGCGGCTCCGGCTCAACGACAACACCCAGGGTCCCCGGGCCGCCCTGGAGGCCAGACTCAAAGAAACAGAGGTGAGACCCAACCCTAAACAACTACTGACACAACCAACTACTGACACAACCAACTACTGACACAACCAACTACTGACACAAACAACTACTGACACTACTAACCACTGACACAACCAACTACTGACACAACCAACTACTGACACTACTAACTACTGACACAACCAACTACTGACACAAACAACTACTGACACAACCAACCACTGACACAACCAACTACTGACACAACCAACTACTGACACAACCAACTACTGACACAACCAACTACTGACACAAACAACTACTGACACAACCAACTACTGACACAACCAACTACTGACACAAACAACTACTGACACTACTAACCACTGACACAACCAACTACTGACACAACCAACTACTGACACTACTAACTACTGACACAACCAACTACTGACACAAACAACTACTGACACAACCAACCACTGACACAACCAACTACTGACACAACCAACTACTGACACAACCAACTACTGACACAACCAACTACTGACACAACCAACTACTGACACAACCAACCACTGACACAACCAACCACTGACACAACCAACCACTGACACAACCAACCACTGACACAACCAACCACTGACACAACCAACCACTGACACTACTAACCACTGATACAACCAACCACTGACACTACTAACCACTGATACAACCAACCACTGACACTACTAACCACTGATACAACCAACCACTGATACAACCAACTACTGACACAACCAACCACTGACACAACCAACCACGGACACAACCAACTACTGACACTACTAACCACTGATACAATCAACCACTGACACAACCAACTACTGACACAACCAACTACTGACACAACCAACTACTGACACAACCAACTACTGACACAACCAACCACTGACACAACCAACTACTGACACAACCAACTACTGACACAACCAACTACTGACACAACCAACTACTGACACAACCAACTACTGACACAACCAACTACTGACACAACCAACCACTGACACAACCAACCACTGACACAACCAACCACTGACACAACCAACTACTGACACAACCAACTACTGACACAACCAACTACTGACACAACCAACTACTGACACAACCAACTACTGACACAACCAACCACTGACACAACCAACTACTGACACAACCAACTACTGACACAACCAACTACTGACACAACCAACCACTGACACAACCAACTACTGACACAACCAACTACTGACACAACCAACTACTGACACAACCAACCACTGACACAACCAACCACTGACACAACCAACCACTGACACAACCAACCACTGACACTACTAACCACTGATACAATCAACCACTGACACTACTAACCACTGATACAATCAACCACTGACACTACTAACCACTGATACAACCAACCACGGACACTACTAACCACTGATACAATCAACCACTGACACAACCAACCACTGACACAACCAACCACTGACACAACCAACCACTGACACAACCAACCACTGACACTACTAACCACTGATACAATCAACCACTGACACTACTAACCACTGATACAATCAACCACTGACATTACTAACCACTGATACAATCAACCACTGACACTACTAACCACTGATACAATCAACCACTGACACTACTAACCACTGATACAATCAACCACTGACACTACTAACCACTGATACAACCAACCACTGACACAACCAACCACTGATACAACCAACCACTGATACAACCAACCACGGACACTACTAACCACTGACACAACCAACCACTGACACAACCAACCACTGACACAACCAACCACTGACACAACCAACCACTGACACTACTAACTACTCCTGACACTACTAACTACTCCTGACACTACTAACTACTACTGACACTACTAATTACTCCTGACACTACTAACTACTCCTGACAATACTAACTACTCCTGACACTACTAACTACTCCTGACACTACTAACTACTACTGACACTACTAATTACTCCTGACACTACTAACTACTACTGACACTACTAACTACTACTGACACTACTAACTACTCCTGACACTACTAACTACTACTGACACAGGCTCAGAGAGACAGAGTTGGGTCTCACCCTGTCTCTCTGAGCCTGTCAGTACTTAGTTAGGGTTGGGTCTCACTGTCTCTCTGAGCCTTAGTCAGTACTTAGTTAGGGTTGGGTCTCACCCTGTCTCTCTGAGCCTTAGTCAGTACTTAGTTAGGGTTGGGTCTCACTGTCTCTCTGAGCCTGTGTCAGTAGTTAGTTAGGGTTGGGTCTCACTGTCTCTCTGAGCCTTAGTCAGTACTTAGTTAGGGTTGGGTCTCACTGTCTCTCTGAGCCTGTCAGTAGTTAGTTAGGGTTGGGTCTCACTGTCTCTCTGAGCCTGTCAGTAGTTAGGTAGGGTTGGGTCTCACTGTCTCTCTGAGCCTGGCAGTAGTTAGTTAGGGTTGGGTCTCACTGTCTCTCTGAGCCTGTCAGTAGTTAGTTAGGGTTGGGTCTCACTGTCTCTCTGAGCCTGGCAGTAGTTAGTTAGGGTTGGGTCTCACTGTCTCTCTGAGCCTGTGTCAGTAGTTAGTTAGGGTTGGGTCTCACCCTGTCTCTCTGAGCCTGTGTCAGTAGTTAGTTAGGGTTGGGTCTCACTGTCTCTCTGAGCCTGTCAGTAGTTAGTTAGGGTTGGGTCTCACTGTCTCTCTGAGCCTGGCAGTAGTTAGTTAGGGTTGGGTCTCACTGTCTCTCTGAGCCTGTGTCAGTAGTTAGTTAGGGTTGGGTCTCACTGTCTCTCTGAGCCTGTCAGTAGTTAGTTAGCGTTGGGTCTCACTGTCTCTCTGAACCTGTCAGTAGTTAGTTAGGGTTGGGTCTCACTGTCTCTCTGAGCCTGTGTCTGTAGTTAGTTAGGGTTGGGTCTCACTGTCTCTCTGAGCCTTAGTCAGTACTTAGTTAGGGTTTGGTCTCACTGTCTCTCTGAGCCTGTCAGTAGTTAGTTAGGGTTGGGTCTCACTGTCTCTCTGAGCCTGTCAGTAGTTAGTTAGGGTTGGGTCTCACTGTTTCTCTGAGCCTGTCAGTACTCAGTTAGGGTTGGGTCTCACCCTGTCTCTCTGAGCCTGTGTCAGTAGTTAGTTAGGGTTGGGTCTCACTGTCTCTCTGAGCCTGTCAGTAGTTAGTTAGGGTTGGGTCTCACTGTCTCTCTGAGCCTGGCAGTAGTTAGTTAGGGTTGGGTCTCACTGTCTCTCTGAGCCTGTGTCAGTAGTTAGTTAGGGTTGGGTCTCACCCTGTCTCTCTGAGCCTGTGTCAGTAGTTAGTTAGGGTTGGGTCTCACTGTCTCTCTGAGCCTGTCAGTAGTTAGTTAGCGTTGGGTCTCACTGTCTCTCTGAACCTGTCAGTAGTTAGTTAGGGTTGGGTCTCACTGTCTCTCTGAGCCTGTGTCAGTAGTTAGTTAGGGTTGGGTCTCACTGTCTCTCTGAGCCTGTCAGTAGTTAGTTAGGGTTGGGTCTCACTGTCTCTCTGAGCCTGTCAGTAGTTAGTTAGGGGTGGGTCTCACTGTTTCTCTGAGCCTGTCAATACTTAGTTAGGGTTGAGTCTCACTGTCTCTCTGAGCCTGTCAGTAGTTCGTTAGGGTTGGGTCTCACTGTCTCTCTGAGCCTTAGTCAGTACTTAGTTGGGGTTGGGTCTCACCCTGTCTCTCTGAGCCTGTGTCAGTAGTTATTTAGGGTTGGGTCTCACCCTGTCTCTCTGAGCCTGTGTCAGTAGCTAGTTAGGGTTGGGTCTCACTGTCTCTCTGAGCCTGTCAGTAGTTAGTTAGGGTTGGGTTTCACTGTCTCTCTGAGCCTGTCAGTAGTTAGTTAGGGTTGGGTCTCACTGTCTTTCTGAGCCTGTCAGTAGTTCGTTAGGGTTGGGTCTCACCCTGTCTCTCTGAGCCTGTGTCAGTAGTTAGTTAGGGTTGGGTCTCACTGTCTCTCTGAGCCTGTCAGTAGTTAGTTAGGGTTGGGTCTCACTGTCTCTCTGAGCCTTAGTCAGTACTTAGTTAGGGTTGGGTCTCACCCTGTCTCTCTGAGCCTGTGTCTCACTGTTGGGTCTCACTGTCTCTCTGAGCCTGTCAGTAGTTAGTTAGGGTTGGGTCTCACTGTCTCTCTGAGCCTGTCAGTAGTTAGTTAGGGTTGGGTCCTACCAACTGAGTAACTAACGACTGACTCTAACTACAGACAGACTCAGAGAGCCAGTGAGACCAAACCCTGTCTCTCTGAGCCTGTGACAGTAGTTAGTGTCAGTAGTAGTTAGTGTCATTAGTTAGTTAGGGTTGGGTCCCACTGTCTCTCTGAGTCTGTGTCATTAGTTAGAGTAAGACCCATCCCTAACTAACTACTGACACAGGCTCAGAGAGACAGGGTGAGACACAACCCTAACTAGCTACTGACAGTAACTACTGACACAAGCACAGAGAGACAGGGTTGGGTCTCACCATAACTAACTACTGACACTAGTAATTACTGACACTAACTACTAGGGCTGGGCGATATGGCCAAAATGTATCACAGCATTTATTTCATTTTTAATGGTGTTTTATGTTTTTGAATAATACAATTTCTAACTAGCAGTGAGTGACCCTACAGTGGCAAGACATACATTCTAAGTGATTTCAATGGTGCTTTCTCCATTTTGATTGTTTTATACTGTTCAGGTCAACTTCAACCAAAACAAATTTCCTTCATTTCCATCAATTTCTGCATTTCCTCCACTCATTTGATAACATTTTCACTCTGCCACGTAGCACAATATGGGCAATTTTTTAACCAAATGTTGCAATTGTGATTTAGATCGAAACACTTGAGTGAACTTGTAAATAGCAAATTCATTCTGATTCTATAGTTAGAATATAAATATTAGTGAGCACTTTGAATTCAGTGGTGTTTGACATAACAATGAATGAAATTGCCAGGGAGGAGTTATTGTGACAAGGTAGGAACCAATCTGATGGTCAGTGTTTCCTAGGGAACCCTATTATCTTTGGCTACATTAAATATTTCTTCATGTAGCCAACACATTCATGCTTCGCCTATTCCTCTTTGACAGAGAGAGACCAAACATTCAAATTCCGTTATAAAAGGTAGGAATGCCTTTCCAACAGTCTTGAAGGAGTTCCCACATGCTGAGCACTTGTTTGCTGCTTTTCCTTCACTCTGCTGTCCAACTCATCCCAACGTATCTCAATTGTGTTGAGGTCGGGTAATTGTGGAGGCCAGGTAAGCTGATGCAGCACTCCATCACTCTTCTACTTGTTCAAATAGGCCTTACACAGCCTGGAGGTGTGTTTCAGGTCAATGTCCAGTTGAAAAATAAATTATAGTTCCACTAAGCGCAAATCAGATGGGATGGCATATCACTGCAGAATGCTGTGGTAGCCACGCTGGTTAAGTGTGCCTTGAATTCTAAATAAATCACCCAACAGTGTCACCAGCAAAGCACCATTACACCTCCTCCTCCATGCTTCACGGTGGGAATCACACATGCAGAGATCATCCGTTCACCTTCTCTGCATCTCACAAAGACACAGCGGTTGGAACCAAAAATCTCAAACTTATCAGACCAAAGAACAGATTTCCACCAGTCTAATGTTCATTGCTCGTCTTTCTTGGCTCAAGCAAGTCTCTTCTTATTATTGTTGTCCTTTAGTAGTGGTTTCTTTGCAACAATTCGACCATGAAGGCCTGATTCACGCAGTCTATTCTGAACAGTTGATGTTGAGATGTGTCTGTTACTTGAACTCTGTAAAGCGAAAGGGGGATACCTAGCATTTATTTGGGCTGCAAATTCTGAGGCTGGTAACTCTAATGAACTTATCCTCTGCAGCAGAGGTAACTCTGGGTCTTCCTTTCCTGTGGCGGTCCTCATTAGAGCCAGTTTCATCGTAGCGCTTGATGGTTTTTGTGACTGCACTTGAAGAAGATTGACTGACCTTCATGTCTTAAAGTAATGATGGACTGTCGTTTCTCTTTGCTTTTTTGAGCTGTTCTTGCCATAATATGGACTTGGTCTTTTGCCAAATAGAGCTATCTTCTGTATACCACCCCTACCTTGTCACAACACAACTGATTGGCTCAAACGCATTAAGAAGGAAAGAAATTCTACAAATGAACTTTTAACAAGGCACACCTGTTAATTGAAATGTCTTCTTGGTGACTACCTCATGAAGCTGGTTGAGAGAATGCCAAAAGTGTACAAAGCTGTCATCATGGCAAAGGGTGGCTACTTTGAAGAATCTCAAATATAGAATATATTTTAATTTGTTAAACACTTTTTTGGGGTACTACATGTACCATGTGTTATTTAATAGTTTTGATGTCTTCACCGAGGGTCAAATACCTGTTTCCCACTATTGAGCCAGCCTGAACCATACTGTCAGGCTCGGATACATCTTTTCACATTGTCCTTTCCAGCATGGCTGTGGTTATGGCTTTCCTCAACTGGCCACTCAACTTGAAACCCTGTAATACAGTAGAACCTTGGTATGGGAATTCAGAGCCGGCCACTACATTAGTCTAATTCCAACTCTAATTTTTCATTTTGTTGCTTCCACCATCCTCTCAGGTTTGTTTCCCTCGAGGGAAGCTTCTATATGCTTGATCACATTATTGTCTGTCATCACAAAATTCATGATCTCATCAAGCCTCTCTTGTGTGTTATTGGTGGTCAGAAAATCCACCAGTCGGAGCACGAGGGTCATTTGAAGTTTGACAAGGTGCTTGTGGCTGCAGAGGTCTTACTGCAGAACGGTAACCAGGAGACGAGGAACATCACCCATGCCAGACTCAAAGAACTCAAAGCATTATGGGAGGAGACCTGCACCTACATCATCCACTGCCACAGGTATGCTAACTCATGACTCCTCCATAACTCCTCCATGACCCCTCCATGACCCCTATGACCTTCCATGACTTCTATGAGAGCTGAAAATGGCAGGTTAATTACTATAATGTTTCTTTAAAAAGAAACCACAATTAGTATTAAGCATCCTTTCTCTTTTAGAAAGAGAGTGGTCTGTATGCAAACACCAGGACAGGTTAGCAACACATGGATAATGTAGGCATGAGTGAATATATTCCTTCCAGTAGTTTACACATATTTGTTTAATTACATAGTCACAGCAGAAGCCCTTGTTTAAAAAAATATATTTTTAACCCATATAGCTACACATATTAGTTTCGGAGGTCTATTGTTTCTCACCTTGAATATGCCTTCATAAATGCTTAAATATTTCATAATGAAATAATTATTGATAATAGTAAAAAAATTGTTTATAAATGCTTGTTCATGATTATAAAGTCTTACCTACCATTCCATCTCCTCTTTCCTCAGCCGTATAGAATGGGTGTGGCTGCACTGGAGTGAGTACCTGAAGGCCTATGAGGAGTTTGAGATGTGGCTGGTCAGCGTGTGTCGCAGTCTGGAGCCGGAGGTGGAGCTGCAGCTGGGGGTGAAGGAGAAATTGTGGCAGGTGAGCAAACACACCAGGTGTTGGGTGTCAACAATAGTGACGTTTAGAGAGGGGAAGAGAGGTTATACTACTGGTACCATTTCAGTAGCCTAGCTTGAACTGTGTTCATAGGCTGTTAGATTCCTACTTCTTGTAGGAAGCCATCTTTGAGTTCATCGTTGAAAACCCTAGCCACATCAATTGAACCAACTAATGCTGCCTATTAAACCTATAGAAGAGCTAGCTTGCTGATTGATGCACCAAGTTCCAGCTGGAAATGGTATCCAATGGGTCGTTCTTCAATTACGGTGACATTTTGGAAATAATGAACTTCATTTTTCTACATTTCCATTTATTTAATTGTATTTGGGTACATCTTCCTATTCTAAATCAACTGATATGGTAGCTTAATTACTTTCAATCATTTGTACCATTTAAGATAACATTGTGCCACCAGTAATAGTAGAAAATAGAGACATTTTTGGTAAATGAGGATTATTTGAAATGGAGGCAAGAAAGGCTCAAATCTAAGGTCATCAATCCTTTAATATACTAAACTGATTTGATGAATCATTTTGCTCACAATGTTATTTCCCTTCATTTAAATTGACTAACACCAACCAAGTGACAATTTGGATTTCGACACACCAAATGATCAACGGAATCCTCAAATGTGTGACATACTAAAAGGGTGTAATTAGCTAATAATTTTCTTTAATATAGACAGACCCCTACCCCGATAACAGTTTGTCACTGGAGAGAATTCTCAAGGTCCTTGTATATCTTTGTAATGAGTCATTTTCAAGGTGGTAACACCAATGACATAAAACTGAGGGACAGACGTTATACTAGTAAAAAAAAAAAAGTATTTTATTATTCTAATGTGTTTGTATTGCTCTATACCTGATCTATACAGTAGATGAAATGCCTTTGTTAACTTTATTGCACTCAAAATAATAGATACACTATATATGCAAAAGTATGTGGACACCCCATCAAATCAGTGGATTTGGCTCTTTCAGCCACACCCGTTGCTGACAGGTGAATAAAATTGAGCACAACGCCATGCAATCTCCATAGACAAACATTAGCATTAGAATGGCCTTACTAAAGAGCTCAGTGTTTCGGGCTGGGCCCCTTAGTTACAGTGAAGGGAAATCTTACCGTTACAGCATACAGTGACATTCTAGATGATTCTGTGCTTCCAACTTTGTGGCAACAGTTTGGGGGAAGACCCTTTCCTGTTTCAGCATGACAATGCCCCCATGCACAAAACTTGGTCCATACAGAAATAGTTTGTCGAGATCGGTGTGGAAGAACTTGACTGGCCTGCCCTGACCTCAACCCCACCAAACACCATTGGGATGAATTGGTATGCCAACTGTGAGCCAGGACTCAACATCAGTGCCCAACCTCACTAATGCTCTTGTGGCTGAATGGAAGCAAGTCCCTGCAGCAATGTTCCAATATTTAGTGGAAAGCCTTCCCAGAAGAGTGGGGGCTGTTATAGCAACAAAGGGGGGACCAACTCCATATTAATACCCATGATTTTGGAATGAGATGTTCACCAAGCAGGTGTCCACATACTTTTGGTCATGTGGTGTATCTCTAAATCCCCAAAACATGTCACTATGACTCTACACATAACTACTGGGACAAGCCAATGTGCTTACCCAAAGCCCTTTAAATAAAGGTGAAATAAAATAAATAATGCAACCACTGTGTCAGATTTTTTTTTAAACACACCATGCTGTAATCTGAGTACGGCGCTCAGAGACCAAAACAACCCAAACAGATATCCGCCATGTTGTGTCGTCAACAGAAGTCAGAAATAGCATTATGAATATTCACTTACCTTTGATGATCTTCATCAGAATGCACTCCCAGGAATCCCAGTTCCACAATAAATGTTTGTTTTGTTCAATAATGTCCATCATTTATGTCCAAATACCTCCTTTTTGTTTGCGCGTTTAGCCAAATTCATGACGCGCGATCACTAGGAGCAGACAAAGTCAAAAAGTTCCGTTACAGTCCGCAGAAACATGTCAAACGATGTATAGAATCAATCTTTAGGATGTTTTTAACATAAATCTTCAATAATGTTCCAACCGGAGAATTACTTTTTCTGTAGAAATGCAATGGAACTCAAGCTAACTCTCACGTGAACGCGCGTGTCCAGCTTGTGGCTCTCTGGCACACCTCTGACTCATTCCCCTGTCATTCGCCCCTCCTTCACAGTAGAAGCATCAAACAAGGTTCTAAAGACTGTTGACATATAGTGGAAACCTTGGGAAGTGCAATTTGACCCCTTAGACACTGTGTATTCGATAGGCCAAGAGTTGAAAAACTACAAACCTCAGATTTCCCACTTCCTGGTTGGATTTTTTTCCAGGTTTTTGACGGCCATATGAGTTCTGTTATACTCACAGACATCATTCAAACAGTTTTAGAAACTTCAGAGTGTTTTCTATCCAAATCTACTAATAATATGCATATATTAGCAACTGGGCCTGAGTAGCAGACAGTTTACTCTGGGCACCTTATTCATCCAAGCTACTCAATACGGCCCCCAGCCCAAATACGTTAAATAATGCATAAACATAACTTTTTGCAGTAGAAAGGACTTGTATTATGTTTTATTATTGATAAACAATTCAAAAGCCACCCAAATGTAATGTAATCTAACGTGTGTGTGGCGTGTTTGTGTGTGTGTGTTCCAGGTAGACAACCAGCGCGTCCTGCTGAGTGACGTCCAGAACCAGGCACTGTTGCTGGAGAGGCTGGTGGACGAGGCTGCAGCGCTGAACAACCGCATCCAGGATCCCAGTGTGGACCAGGAAGCACAGGAGAGACTCCATCTGGCCTATAACAGCATACGGGACAAGGCTGATGTGCGTGCGTGTGTGTGTGTGTGTGTGTGTGTGTGTGTGTGTGTGTGTGTGTGTGTGTGTGTGTGTGTGTGTGTGTGTGTGTGTGTGTGTGTGTGTGTGTGTGTGTGTGTGTGTGTGTGTGTGTGTGTGTGTGTGTGTGGTATAAGGGAGGCTTTCTGATGACTCTCATTCAAAGTCTTTCCACCTATCCCCTGGATTTCTCTGCACAAAACCCAGGCTAGCATTCCTGTATAGACCTTAGGGAGATAATGTGTACACCACGATTACTGTCAGGGTAGACTATATAGCAAACATAATGTAATGATTGAAACCATGTTGCCGTTTCAATCGCAGGCAGACAGACAGGCTGACGGTTACAGAGTACAGTAACTTCTACATTACTGTACTCTGCACTCTACGTTACTGTACTCTGCACTCTACGTTACTGTACTCTGCACTCTACATTACTGTACTCTGCACTCTACATTACTGTACTCTGCACTCTACATTACTGTACTCTGCACTCTACGTTACTGTACTCTGCACTCTACATTACTGTACTCTGCACTCTACGTTACTGTACTCTGCACTCTACATTACTGTACTCTGCGCTCTACGTTACTGTACTCTGCACTCTACGTTACTGTACTCTGCACTCTACGTTACTGTACTCTGCACTCTACATTACTGTACTCTGCACTCTACATTACTGTACTCTGCACTCTACGTTACTGTACTCTGCACTCTACATTACTGTACTCTTCTAGAGTTACGTCTGTGTCTCTGAATGTTGTTGGTAAATACTCTTCAAATTGTGCTAAGCTTTCTTTTGTTGTATAGTTCCTTTGTTCTCTTCTTCACACTATCAAGACAATGCCATTCCTGTTTCTATCTGCGTTTCATTGCTCTTTGAAACATCTGACAGGATGGAGCCCGACCATAGTCCTCTCCTCTGTCTGTCTCTATTTTCAAAGGGTCTTCCTGGCTCATTTGAACATCCTTTAAGTCGTGGCAGAGCCGTGTGTTTGGTCCAAGGGGGAATGCCATTGTAATGATTGATGTTCTCTTTCATATTGAAGTTGTTGCTTATTAATAGAGCACATTTCTTCCCCTACACTTAGAAAGAAGCTGGATCAGCTAGTTCTAATCTAAGTTAAATAAAATGTTATTCTGAATAAGATGCTATTCTACTATTCTCCAGTACACCAATGAGGTTTCTTTATTCAAAGCAATTTGCATGTATCTGCTCCATATTGATATGGGTTTCTTTCCTTTTATTAGCTCTTTCTCTGGTTCCGTTATTATCATAGAGCATCGTGGACCCCAGGAAGACTAACTGCTGCTTCAGCAGTAGCTAATGGGGATCCTCATAAAATAGTAAACACGGAATCAGTTTTTTTTTGTTTAAATGTTTTTTTTTATAAAGGTTACTTGGCTTTTAAAAGGGCAATCTGGGATTTGAAAAGCAACAATCAATGGCTATATCACACATTTTTAAGTGAAAAAATATATGTACTAATCCCAGATTTTCATGTCAACAGGAGAGGCTGTCGGTGCTGCAGAAGATGGCTGAAGAGCACCAGATGTACCAGAGAGACGTCCTGAAGTTCCAGGCCTGGCTGGTGTCCAAGACTAAGGAGCTCAACACCCTCACTGAGACAGAGGACACAGCCGAGAACAAACTCCGAGCCCTACAGGTGAGAGAAGTACACCCTAGTCACATGACTTCTGGGAGGGACAGGTGAGAGAAGTACACCCTAGTCACATGACTTCTGGGAGGAACAGGTGAGAGAAGTACACCCTATTCACATGACTTGCATTTTAAATTAGGTTTGATTTGACTTGATTTGATTCTGCTGGGAGGGACACATACCATGCTAAGAACATTTCCTTGTAATTTCCTTAGTTTTGTGTCATGGATTTGAAAGAATATGATGAAGTTTCAGTAGGGTAGAGAATCAGGACACAGCCTAACCCTCTCTCCTCTGTCAGACCCTGGATGACAACGTGGCCAGTGAGGAGAGGATGCTGCAGCACATTGAGGTCATGGCGGAGGCAGTGCGGGCCAACACGTCCCCCGGGGGGGCAGATGTGGTGGTGGAGGAAGCAGAGGAGCTGCGTCTGGACTGGCAGAGGCTGAGACAGAGCCTGTGTGAGGCCGGAGAGAGCCTGAAGAGCAGCCTGGAGTCTCAGAGCCAGTACCAGAGCCGCTGCCAGCGTCTAGGGGAGGACATCGGGCAGCTCCGGGGCCTGCTCCACAGACTGACCAGAGACCTGGAGACAGCCAGGGAGGGAGACAGGACCGGAGATCTGGAGACAGCCAGGGAGGGAGACAGGACCGGAGATCTGGAGACAGCCAGGGAGGGAGACAGGACCAGAGACCTGGAAACAGCCAGGGAGGGAGACAGGATTGAGGAACAGATGGTTGGGCAGTGGAGGAAATACATGGTGGGTTTGGGCTCACTCTCTATTACTTCCTGTATAATCTCTCTCTCTCTCTGACAGTTCTCTATGCTACTTTCACTCCTCAACCCTATGGTTTACAGCTTTAGTTACGAGCTACAACAAGGGTCTGACACTGCATGGGTGGTTGCTCTAACTATTACCTGGCAGGAATTGCCCTCTGACTGAATGCCTGGGAGAGGTGTGGTGGAAATGAGAGAGAGAAGATAATGATTGTGGGCTGGTATTGTAACCTTACAGTAAAAACATACATGTTGTGGGAAGGTGTGGTAGGGCAGGTTCCAACAGTCTATGTGTATCAATAGTTTGAAGTAGCTTCTTTTTGTTATCTATTGTACTTCATCCTCACTGATTTGAATAATTGTGACAGATGAAAGGAAATGCCTCCATAGGCTTTCAGTACATTGCTTACACCTGTCCTGTCTGTTCAGTAGGTTAGTGTTTTTCATCATGAATCTTGTTCTGGAGGCAGCTCTGCAGTGTTCACTAGCTGGCACAGCCACAATGTCATAAAATCTGATTTTAAACCTAACCTTAACCCTAACCTTAACCAAACTGATAAACCTAAAAATTAAGGCCAAAAAGCAAACATTTTTGTTCATACATTTTTTACCTTATAGACCATTTTTACTTTGCAGCTGGCCTATCTAAGGGGAAATTGCTCGGTTCTGCCTCCATCTCATGACAATAAACGTCAACCTGCGTCTGTTCAGATCAGTGAAGATGGTGGCTAGGAAGCGAGTCTAGGAAGCGAGTCTAGGAAGCGAGGCTAGGAAGCCACTGTAGAATATTTAGATCAGATTGAGAAACCAAAGCTGGCAGATGAGGCAAGCAGTTCTTAACCACTCTTTTAATCCTCAACAAACAAAAGCATTCTTGACAATTCACCTTAGTGGAATGAAAGCAGCAGGCACCAAGAGGCCTCTGAGGCTGTAATCGGTTAACTCTGGCAAAGGAGGAAATTAATTGGGCGTTCCCCAAGGGTCAGTACTGGGGCCCCTCCTCTTCAGCCTGTACGTTAATGATCTGCCTTCTGTCTGTACTGGGTCGGAAGTTCAAATGTATGCAGATGATACAGTGATATATGTGCATGTAAAGAGCAAACAACAAGCTGCACAAGAACCCACTACTGTAATGGTCCAGGTTACAAAGTGGCTCAGTGACTCATGTTTGCATCTCAATGTGAAAAAAACAGTCTGCATGTTGTTCACAAAGAGGACAACTGATGCTACTGAGCCAGATGTCTGTGTTTAACTGATGCTACTGAGCCAGATGTCTGTGTTTAACTGATGCTACTGAGCCAGATGTCTGTGTTTAACTGATGCTACTGAGCCAGATGTCTGTGTGTAACTGATGCTACTGAGCCAGATGTCTGTGTGTAACTGATGCTACAGATGTCTGTGTGTAACTGATGCTACTGAGCCAGATGTCTGTGTGTAACTGATGCTACTGAGCCAGATGTCTGTGTGTAACTGATGCTACTGAGCCAGATGTCTGTGTGTAACTGATGCTACTGAGCCAGATGTCTGTGTGTAACTGATGCTACTGAGCCAGATGTCTGTGTGTAACTGATGCTACTGAGCCAGATGTCTGTGTGTAACTGATGCTACTGAGCCAGATGTCTGTGTGTAACTGATGCTACTGAGCCAGATGTCTGTGTGTAACTGATGCTACTGAGCCAGATGTCTGTGTGTAACTGATGCTACTGAGCCAGATGTCTGTGTGTAACTGATGCTACTGAGCCAGATGTCTGTGTGTAACTGATGCTACTGAGCCAGATCTCTGTGTGTAACTGATGCTACTGAGCCAGATGTCTGTGTGTAACTGATGCTACTGAGCCAGATGTCTGTGTGTAACTGATGCTACTGAGCCAGATGTCTGTGTGTAACTGATGCTACTGAGCCAGATGTCTGTGTGTAACTGATGCTACTGAGCCAGATGTCTGTGTGTAACTGATGCTACAGATGTCTGTGTGTAACTGATGCTACTGAGCCAGATGTCTGTGTGTAACTGATGCTACTGAGCCAGATGTCTGTGTGTAACTGATGCTACTGAGCCAGATGTCTGTGTGTAACTGATGCTACTGAGCCAGATGTCTGTGTGTAACTGATGCTACTGAGCCAGATGTCTGTGTGTAACTGATGCTACTGAGCCAGATGTCTGTGTGTAACTGATGCTACTGAGCCAGATGTCTGTGTGTAACTGATGCTACTGAGCCAGATGTCTGTGTGTAACTGATGCTACTGAGCCAGATGTCTGTGTGTAACTGATGCTACTGAGCCAGATGTCTGTGTGTAACTGATGCTACAGATGTCTGTGTGTAACTGATGCTACTGAGCCAGATGTCTGTGTGTCAGGGGAGAAGCTCCAGGTGGTATTCCATGTTAAGTACCTTGGCATCATACTTGATTCCAACCTCTTTTTTTTCTTTTTTTAAGCAGTTGAAAAGGGGAACTCAAATAACCAAATTCAACCTAGCTAATTTCCGATTCATATGAAATTGTTTGACTACAGAGGTAGCAAAACTGTACTTAAATGGTATGATATTCCCTCACTTATTATACTGCTTGACTGGTTGGGCCCAAGCTCGCTGTACAACATTCAGTCTGTCTGCAAACAGGCTCTCAACGTGCTTGATTGAAAGCTCAATATCCATCATCACTGTTACATCCTCAGAAATCACGAGTTCCTGAGTTGGGAAAATCTTGTGCAATACACTGACGCATGTCTTGTATTCAAGGATTAGCACCTTTCGTCCATCTGCTTTCTCTGTGAGAACTTCCCATGTCTGGAATACACTGACATCAGACACACACAGCTGCACCACCTATCACACCTTCACAAAAAACATTAAGACATGGCTATAGGCCAATCAGACTTGTGAACATAATCCCTAGCTGTGTTTTGCCGCTTTCCATGTTATGAGGTGTGTAAACACTTTTTTATGTATTGCATTTATGTATTTATGTGTTGCTTTTATGGATTTTGTTTAGTCGCTGTGCTATTGCTCTGTCTGCTTGCTACATGTTGCTTGTCCTATGTTTTCACTGCTTATTGTTTGTCTGTATTGTTAATGTAATGGTTTTTAATAACCTGCCCCGAGACTGTGGTTGAAAATTAACCATCTGGCTAAAACTGGCACTTTTACTGAAACGTTGATTAATGTGCACTGTCCCTGTAAAAAAAATGAACTCAAACTCAAGTTGGTGTTCATGCCAATTTGGTTGTTGATGTTGGTGTGTGATTGTTTGGGTGTAGAGAATGAGCTGCCAGGTGGTCTAGCCTCGTCTCTGGATATGTCCCAAATGGTTTCCTATCCCCTTTGTAAATGCTTTTGACCAGGGCTCAAAAAGGTAATATGCACTGTGATGTGTATTTTTACTTATTTCTCTCTGTTGGTATTCCTCCGCTCAGAACATCCGGAATACTTTATTGGAAGAGGAATCCCAGGTGGAGCGCCTCAAGGCCCAGCTTAAAGAACTCTTCCACTTTTCCCAAGATTCCCAGCATCTCTCTGACGACGTCCTGGCTGTGGTGAAGGAACAGCAGAGGTGAGTTGACATGTAGGATATGTCCCAAATGCAACCCTATCCCCTATTTAGTACACTACTTTTGACTAGTAAGGGGGGGGAATCGATACTTTGACTCCAAGTATTGATTTGTAAATAAAAAATGCATATTTTTTGCTAGGTAGTGTTAGCTAGCGCTGGTCATCCTATATCTTGTTCTCCAAGTATCGTGATAATAATGTATCGTGAGGTCCCTGGCAATTCCCAGCCTTAATTTTGACCAGAGCCTTATCGGCCCTGGTAAAAGGTAGTGAACTACGCCTCCCGAGTGGCGCAGTGGTCTAAGGCACTGCACCGCACTCCTAGCTGTGCCACTAGAAATTCAGGGTTCGCGTCCAGGCTTTATCGCAGCTGATTGCGACCGGGAGACCCATGGGGTGGCCCAGCATTGTCCGGGTTAGGGGTGGGTTTGGCCAGTAGGGATGTTCTTGTCCCATCGCTCTCTAGCAACTCCTGTGGCGGGCCAGGCGCAATGCACGCCAACACGATCTCCGGGTGTACCGTGTTTCCTCCGACACATTGGTGCGTCTGGCTTCCGGGTTAAGCGGGTGTGTCAAGAAGCAGTGCAGCTTGGCTTTGTTGTGTTTCGGAGCACGCATGGCTCTTGACCTTCGCCTCTCACAAGTCCGTACGGGAGTTGCAGCGAAGGGACAAGACTAACTACCAATTGGATACCATGAAGTTGGGGTGAAAAAGGACAAATTATTATTTATTTTTTTAAAGGGTAGGGAACTATAACGGGAATGCATCATTATCCATACTCTAAGATACTTCATATTAACTCATGTGAGAGAGTTGGAGAGGTGGCATCTGCCACATTTGCTCTCACTCTCTCTGTGATTTCTATTCAGTGAAGGAGAAGGAACAAGGAGAGGAAGATGCTTTTTCAGACTATTGACATTCACCTTCAGAGGGATGGTTCAGCAGAATTTGCATAAGCCAACTGTCTATTCTTCCATAGGATATCAGGTTCCATGCCTTTTCATGCTCTAACTTGTCGTAACTAATGTGACGGTTAGGAATCCTAACACCTCTTTGTGGTCTAATAAAGGGCATAACATGTGGAGATCACCCGTTCACCTACTCTGCGTCTCACAAAGACACGGCAGTTGGAACCAAAAATCTAAAATTTGGACTCATCAGACAAATTTCCACCGGTCTAATGTCTTGCAAGTGTCTTCTTCTTATTGGTGTCCTTTAAATCAAATCAAAGTTTATTTGTCACGTGTGCTGAATACAACAGGTTCACCTTACAGTGAAATGCTGACTTACAGGCTCTAACCAATAGTGCAAAAAAAGGTATTAGGTGAACAATAGGTAAGATAAAATATAAAAACAACAGTAAAAAGACAGGCTATATACAGTAGCGAGGCTATAAAAGTAGCGAGGCTACATACAGACACCGGTTAGTCAGGCTGATTGAGGTAGTATGTACATGTAGAAATGGTTAAAGTGACTATGCATGTATGATGATCAGAGAGTAGCAGTAGCGTAAAAGAGGTGTTGGCGGATGGTGGGTGGGACACAATGCAGATAGCCCGGTTAGCCAATGTGCGGGAGCACTGGTTGGTCGGCCCAATTGAGGTAGTATGTACATGAATGTATAGTTAAAGTGACTATGCATATATGATAAACAGAGAGTAGCAGAAGCAGCGTAAAAGAGGGGTTGGGGGGAGGCACACATTGCAAATAGTCCGGGTAGCCATTTGATTACCTGTTCGGGAGTCTTATGGCTTGGGAGTAAAAACTGTTGAGAAGCCTTTTTGTCCTAGACTTGGCACTCCAGTACTGCTTGCCATGCGGTAGTAGAGAGAACAGTCTATGAATGGGGTGGCTGGGGTCTTTGACAATTTGTAGGGCCTTTCTCTGACACCGCCTGGTATAGAGGTCCTGGATGGCAGGGAGCCAGTGATGTACTGGGCCGTACACACTACCCTCTGTAGTGCCTTGCGGTCAGAGGCCAAGCAATTGCCGTACCAGGCAGTGATGCACCCAGTCAGGATGCTCTCGATGTTGCAGCTGTAGAACCTTTTGAGGATCTCAGGACCCATGCCAAATATTTGTAGTTTCCTGAGGAATAGGCTTTGTCATGCCCAATTCACGACTGTCTTGGTGTGTTTGGACCATTCTTGTTTGTTGTTGATGTGGACACCAAGGAACTTGAAGCTCTCAACCTGCTCCACTACAGCCCCGTCGATGAGAAAGGGGGCGTGCTCAGTCCTCCTTTTCCTGTAGTCCACCAATAATCTCCTTAGTCTTGGTTACATTGAGGGATAGGTTGTTATTCTGGCACCACCCAGCCAGGTCTCTGACTTCCTCCCTATAGGTTGTCTCGTCGTTGTCGGTGATCAGGCCTACCACTGTCGTGTCGTCTGCAAACTTAATGATGGTGTTGGAGTCATGCCTGCCATGCAGTCGTGGGTGAACGGGGAATACAGGAGGGGACTGAGCACGCACCCCTGGGGAGCTCCAGTGTTGAGGATCAGCGTGGCCGATGTGTTGCTACCTACCCTCACAACCTGGGTGCGGCCTGTCAGGCAGTCCAGGATCCAGTTGCAGAAGGAGGTGTTTAGTCCCAGGATCATTAGCTTAGTGATGAACTTTGAGGGTACGATGGTGTTGAACGCTGAGCTGTCGTCAATGAATAGCATTCTCACATAAGTGTTCCTTTTGTCCAGGTGATAAAGGGCAGTGTGGAGTGCAATAGAGATTGCATTATCTGGGAATCTGTTTGGGCGGTATGGAAATTGGAGTGGGTCTAGGGTTTCTGGGATAATGGTGTTGATGTGAGCCATTACCAACCTTTGAAAGCACTTCATGGCTATGGACGTGTGTGCTACGGGTCTGTAGTCATTTAGGCAGGTTGCCTTTGTGTTCTTGGGCACAGGGACTATGGTGGTCTGCTTGAAACATGTTGGTATTACAGACTTAATCAGGGACATGTTGAAAATGTCAGTGAAGACACCTGCCAGTTCGTCAGCACATGCCCGGAGCACACGTCCTGGTAATCCATCTGGCCCCGCAGCCTTGTGTATTTTGACCTGTTTAAAGGTCTTACTCACATCGGCTACGGAGTGTGTGATCACATAGTCGCCCGGAACAGCTGATGCTCTCATGCAAGCCTCAGGGTTGCTTGCCTCGAAGCGAGCATAGAAGTGATTTAGCTCATCTGGTAGGCTTGTGTCACTGGGCCGCTCGCGGCTGTGCTTCCCTTTGTAGTCTGTAATAGTTTGCAAGCCCTGCCACATAAGACGAGCATCAGAGCCAGTGTAGTATGATTCAATCTTAGCCCTGTATTGACGCTTTGCCTGTTTGATGGTTCATCGCAGGGCATAGCAGGATTTCTTGTAAGTTTCCGGGTTAGAGTCTCGCACCTTGAAAGCGGCAGCTCTACCCTTTAGCTCAGTGCAAATGTTGCCTGTAATCCATGGCTTCTGGTTGGGGTATGTACGTACAGTCACTGTGGGGACGACGTCTTCGATGGACTTATTGATAAAGCCAGTGACTGATGTGACGTACTCCTCAATGCCATCAGAAGAATCCGGGAACATGTTCCAGTCTGTGATAGCAAAACAGTCCTGCATCTGCTTCATCTGACCACTTTTTTATAGACTGAGTGGTGCTTCCTGCTTTAATTTTTGCTTGTAAGCAGGAATCAGGAGGATAGAGTTGTGGTCAGATTTACCAAATGGAGGGCGAGGGAGAGCTTTGTACGTACTTCTGTGTGTGGAGTACAGGTGATCTAGAATAATTTTCCCTCTGGATGCACATTTAACATGTTGATGGAAATTTGGTAGAACTGATTTACGTTTCCCTGCATTATTGGTTTCCTGTTTGCTTATTTCCTTATACAGCTGACTGAGTGCGGCCTTAGTGCCAGCATCTGTCTGTGGTGGTAAATAAACAGCCATGAAAAGTATAGCTGAGAACTCTCTAGGCAAGTAGTGTGGCCTGCAATTTATCACATGTGATATACTCTACTTCAGGCGAGCAAAATCTAGAGACTTCCTTAGATTTTGTGCACCAGCTGTTGTTTACAAATATGCACAGACCCCCCCCCCCTCGTCTTACGAGGAGTGTGCTGTTCTATCTTTCCGGTGCAGCATGTATCTCGCTAGCTGAATATCCATGTCGTCATTCAGCCAGGATTCCGTGAAACATATGATATTACAGTTTTTGATGTCCCGTTGGTAGGATATTCGTGATCGTACCTCGTCTAGTTTATTGTCCAATGATTGCACGTTGGCGAGTAGTATTGACGGTAACGGCAGCTTTCACACTCGCCTTTTCCGGGTCTTGACCAGGCATCCGGTTCTTTGTCCTCTGTACCTGTGTCGCTTCCTCTTGCAAATAACGGTGATATTGGCCCTGCCGGGTGTTTGGAGAATGTCTTGTCTGAGGTGAGTGATCGCTGTCCTGATATCCAGAAGCTCTTTTTTTTGCCGTAAGATATGGTTGCAGAAACATTATGTATAAAATAAGTTACAAATAACGTGAAAAACCCCCACATAATACCACAATTGGTTGGGTGCCCATAAAACTGCTGCCATTTCTTCCAGTGCCATTTTTAGTAGTGGTTTCTTTGCAGCAATTCAACCATGAAGGCCTGATTCACACAGTCTCCTCTGAACAGTTCATGTTGAGATGTGTCTGTTACTTGAACGCATTTATTTTTGCTGCATTTTCTGAGGCTGGTAACTCTAATGAACTTATCCTCTGCAGCAGAGGTAACTCTGGGTCTTCCTTTCCTGTGGCGGTCCTCATGAGAGCCAGTTTCATCATAGAGCTTGATATTTTTTGAGACTGCACAAATTTCCCAGATCTACTGACCTTCATGTCTTAAAGTAATGATGGACTGTCGTTTCTCTTTGCTTATTTGAGCTGTTCTTGCCATAATACAGACTTGGTATTTTGCCAAATAGAGCTATCCCCTACCTTGTCACAACACAACTGATTGACTCAAACTCATTAAGAAGGAAAGAAATTCCACAAATGAACTTTTAACAAGGCACACCTGTTATTTGAAATGCATTCCAGGTGACTACCTCATGAAGCTGGTTGAGAGAATGCCAAGAGTTTGCAAAGCTGTCGTCAAGGCAAAGGGCGGCTACTTTGAAGAATCTCAAATATAAAATATGTTTAGATTTGTTTACCACTTTTTTGGGTACTACATGATTCCATGTGTTATGTCATAGTTTTGATATGTTCTCTATTATTAGAAAATAGTCAAATAAAGAAAGACCCTTGAATGAGTAGGTGTGTCCAAACTTTTGACTGGTACTGTACATTCCTCATACATGTAACCATTAACTTCTGGTGTAGCAAGTATTTCAAAGTACAACCCAACACCGTATACAGGGGTATTTTTGAAATACGGATGGGATGATTTTCAATACCCTGATGCTCAGGGAGTGTATGCTACACCACTGCTTAACTATAAATTAATCCTGTAAGATATAAATTATCTCCAGCTCGGGTCCAGCTATGAATCTGGAGTGGCTAGCTCCTGGATCAAGATCCTTGCTGCCTAAATTAGTTTTGTGCGTAAAAACAAAATTGTTTGTATATAGCTTCTTTCTTTTTGTAGCGCCCCTTGTGTTCACTGCCTATAATACCGTATACCACGGTATGAAAATCTGCTTACCCCCCAACACTAGTTCATATTTCTTTAATTCATGTAAAGTTACATACCTAAAAAAAATTATGTTCAAGCTCAGTTTTTCCTCTGACTCAGTGTGAAAGACAATATTTAAACAAATATCTTCAGCAATCTTGGTCTTTGCATGAAAAGCACCATATCTAACCGGTCTTATGCTCATTTTCTTTGTCCCCGTGCAGTGTGAAGTGTCGTGCTATGAAGCTATGTGTGGAGTCAGAGTTGGGGCTGAGACAAGTGCTGCAGGACCCTCTGCATGGATTCTCTCAGTGGAGTCAGGTTGTCTCTCAAGTGCTGGAGTCTTCTGCTGAAGTGTCTGAGTTCTCACACGTCGCCATGCTGGTGCAGAACATCCAGGTAGGAACAGCACACTGCAGACTGCTATTGATTTTAATCAACTATTATTCCACCAGGCTTAAAACTGGAATTCTTAATGGTGAAACTGCCATGTCCGTTTAGGATATTACAACAACAAACTGTTGAACAGCAGAAGATGTACAGCAGTAATGTTTTACACACTGCTGGATGCACCTCACCTTTCATTCACAAAGTAAAAACAATAACAGAGGTGCATGGACAGACAGTGGCCCTAATACGGATCCCATCTTTAAATGGGATGTAGCAGGATGTAAACAAACAACAAAATAATTTTAATACAGTAAAGCAAAATGCATAGAGAAAAAGTTCAACTCATATTTACAGTAAGAGTCACTCCCATCAATCAAACCGCTAAACCAGGATTGTGTTCATAAGGGGGGACATTAATGTCTGAATCTCAGTAGTAACTGTGGCTCTTAAGGCCTGGAGATGATAATGAAAAGAGAAAAGCAGATCTTCAGTATTCATGGTACCTTAATTAGGCCAGCTAGGGAAATGTAATCAGCCCTACATACAGTACTGGAACTGGACAGAGATTGGCTTAGAATGCGTCCCAAATAGCACCGTATTCTCTATTTAGTGCACTATTTTTGACCAGGGTGCAGTTTGGGACACATATCGTGGAAATCCATTACTGAGAGAGACTTGGTAATTTCTTCAAACAATCATCTTTATTTAATATCGATGAATTATTGCAATAATGAAACTGTCAACCCAACAGTCTTGACAGAGAATACTGGGTCGTTATATACAACACCTAAAACTACTTCAACCATGCCCCCCCCCCCCCCCCCCCACCGTGCAGATTGGGCACCATAACCCACCCTGGGTTCATCCTGTCGTTCCTGTGCGTGGGGGGGGGGGGGGGGGGGGGTGGTGTTCTACTCCTCCATGCTAATTTCCCAGATGTTTCCCAGATGCAAGAATGAGAACCAACAATGGAATGTTTGTTCTATTCCTCCAGGCTATCTCTATCTCGGGGACACACACACATCTCATCTATAGAATGCCCAGTTAGACCAGAGACATATGTCTCACATGCACCACTATTGATAGACTGGAATGTGTCTGTTTGTTTTTTTTATCACCAAGACATTAATCAATTGTCAGCTTCAAGCTATCTCTAGTAAAACCGATGTCCTCGACACCCAGACTAGCTGCAGGAAGCTAGAGGGACACCATAAAACTCAGCATTAGCAGGCCAGTCTTACTCTAAGTTAAATATATAATAGTTTACTATTAATATCCACCAAATCAGGTTAGTATGTAATTTTTTATTTCGTCACGCGTCCTCGCCTTCTCCATCAGAAAATTACTTCCTCCTAATATAAACTCCCCTCCAGATATGGGAGTAATGACAGCAAAGGTCAGGGAGCTCAATCAATCCCTGATCTGTGCAAAAGAAGATATGCTTGCTGTACTTTCACACCAAGAAATGTGTGATCTATCTACTAGAGGCACATATTTCTACTACACATAGCTTTCATCTATGGTGTGTTCCCTCTTAAATCGTTATTTTTCTTTGTATCTCCCCCTTTTTTCTCTCCTTCCCCTTTCAATATCCCCTCTTTTACTGTCTTCCATCTACACACTTACACTTTTCTTGATTTATCCCCTGCCTATATATATATTTAAAAAAAAAATCCCCCTCACTGTCTTTCCCTATTTCGCTCATCCCCCCTACAGAGGTTGCTGAAGCACAGTCTGCAGCTGCAGGAGCAGTTGCGTTTGATGCTGTTGAAGAGAGATCTGCTGTGTTCAGTGTTTGGCTCAGACAGCGCAGAGAGTCTAATGACAGCGCTCAATGACACCGTGAGGAAAAGGGAGTTACTGCACAACCAGCTGCTGCAGAGGAAAGCAAGACTGCAGGTGTGTGGTGTGGTGTGTGTGTGTGTTTGTCATAGACCAATTCTTATAGCTTTTAGCCGTACCCTTATCCTACTCCTCCTCTGTTCCTCTGGTGATGTAGAGGTGAATCCAGGCCCTGCAGTGCCTAGCTCCACTCCTATAACCTACCAGGTACCACCCCAAAGCCGTAAACACGGGCACCCTCATAAATATCATCCTAACCAACTTGCCCTCTAAATACACCTCTGCTGTTTTCAACCAAGATCTCAGCGATCACTGCCTCATTGCCTGCATCCGTAATGGGTCAGCGGTCAAACGACCTCCACTCATCACTGTCAAACGCTCCCTGAAACACTTCAGCGAGCAGGCCTTTCTAATCGACCTGGCCGGGGTATCCTGGAAGGATATTGATCTCATCCCGTCAGTAGAGGATGCCTGGTTATTTTTTTAAAATGCCTTCTTCACCATCTTAACTAAGCATGCCCCATTCAAGAAATTTAGAACCAGGAACAGCTCTTGGTTCTCTCCAGACCTGACTGCCCTTAACCAACACAAAAACATCCTGTGGCGTTCTGCATTCGCATTCAACAGCCCCCACGATATGTAACTTTTCAGGGAAACTAGAAACCAATACACACAGGCAGTTAGAAAAGCCTAGGCTAGCTTCTTCAAGCAGAAATGTATTTCCTGCAAAACAAACTCAAAAAAAGTTCTGGGACACTGTAAAGTCCATGGAGAATAAGAACACCTCCTCCCAGCTGCCCACTGCACTGAAAATAGGAAATACTGTCACCACTGATAAATCCACTATAATTGAGAATAGAAGCATTTTTCTACAGCTGGCCATGCTTTCCACCTGGCTACCCCTACCCCGGTCAACAGCACTGCATCCCCCCACTGCAACTCGCCCAAGCCTTCCCCATTTCTCCTTCTCCCAAATCCAGTCAGCCGATGTTCTGAAAGTGCCGCAAAATCTGGACCCCTTCATATCAGCCGGGCTAGACAATCTGGACCCTTTCTTTCTAAAACTATCTGCCGAAATTATTGCCACCCCTATTACTAGCCTGTTCAACCTCTCTTTTGTGTTGTCTGAGATTCCCAAAGATTGGAAAGCAGCTGCGGTCATCCCCCTCTTCAAAGGGGGGGACACTCTTGACCCAAACTGCTACAGACCTATATCTACCCTACCCTGCCTTTCTAAGTTCTTCGAAAGCCAAGTCCCCCCTTATCTCAGCTCGCTGGTCACCATAGCAGCACCCAACTGTAGCACACGCTCCAGCAGGTATATCTCTCTAGTCACCCCCAAAACCAATTCTTCCTTTGGCCGCCTCTCCTTCCAGTTCTCTGCTGCCAATGACTGGAACGAACTACAAAAATCTCTGAAACTGGAAACACTTATCTCCCTCACTAGCTTTAAGCACCAGCTGTCAGAGCAGCTCACAGATTACTGCACCTGTACATTAGAGGTCGACCGATTAATCGGAATGGCCGATTAATTAGGGACGTTTTCATAACAATCGGAAATCGGTATTTTTGGGCGCCTATTTGCCGATTTAAAAAATTAATAAAAAATAAATACATTTTGTTTTGTTTTTATACCTTTATTTAACTTGGCAAGTCAGTTAAGAACACATTCTTATTTTCAATGACGACCTAGGAACGGTGGGTTAACTGCCTGTTCAGGGGCAGAACGACAGATTTTCACCTTGTCAGCTCGGGGGATCCATCTTGCAACCTTACAGTTAACTAGTCCAACGCAATAACGACCTGCCTCTCTCTCGTTGCACTCCACAAGGAGACTGCCTGTGCCGCGAATGCAGTAAGCCAAGGTAAGTTGCTAGCTAGCGTCAATCATAATCACTAGTTAACTACACATGGTTGATGATATTACTAGATATTATCTAGCGTGCCTGCGTTGCATATAATCTGACTGAGCATACAAGCATCTGACTGAGCGGTGGTATGCAGAAGCAGGCGTGTAAACATTCATTCAAACAGCACTTTCGTGCGTCAAGCATTGCGCTGTTTATGACTTCAAGCCTATCAACTCCCGAGATGAGGCTGGTGTAACCGAAGTGAAATGACTAGCTAGTTAGCGCGCGCTAATAGCGTTTCACACGTCACTCGCTCTGAGCCTTCTAGTAGTTGTTCCCCTTGCTCTGCATGGGTAACGCTGCTTCGATGGTGGCTGTTGTCGTTGTGTTGCTGGTTCGAGCCCAGGGAGGAGCGAGGAGAGGGACGGAAGCTATACTGTTACACTGGCAATACTAAAGTGCCTATAAGAACATCCAATTGTCAAAGGTTAATGAAATACAAATGGTATAGAGGGAAACAGTCCTATAATTCCTATAATAACTACAACCTAAAACTTCTTACCTGGGAATATTGAAGACTCGTGTTAAAAGGAACCACCAGCTCTCATATGTTCTCATGTTCTGAGCAAGGAGCTTTCTTACATAGCACATATTGCACTTTTACTTTCTTCTCCAACACTTTGTTTTTGCATTATTTAAACCAAATTGAACATGTTTCATTATTTACTTGAGGCTAAATTGATTTTATTGATGTATTATATTAAGTTAAAATAAGTGTTAATTCAGTATTGTTGTAATTGTCATTATTACAACAACAAAAAATTTCAACGGCCGATTAATCGGTATCGGCTTTTTTGGTCCTCCAATAATTGGTATCGGTATCGGCGTTGAAAAATCATAATCGGTCGACCTCTACTGTACTTAGCCCATCTATAATTTAGCCCAAACAACTACCTCTTTCCCTACTGTATTTATTTATTTTGCTCCTTTGCACCCCATTATTTATATCTCTACATTGCACATTCTTCCACTGCAAATCAACCATTCCAGTGTTTTACTTGCTGTATTGTATTTACTTCGCCACCATGGCCTTTTTTGCCTTTTACCTCCCTTATCTCACCTCATTTGGTCACATTGTATATAGACTTGTTTATACTGTATTATTGACTGTATGTTTGTTTTACTCCATGTGTAACTCTGTGTTGTTGTATGTGTTGAACTGCTTTGCTTTATCTTGGGCAGGTCGCAATTGTAAATGAGAACTTGTTCTCAACTTGCCTACCTGGTTAAATAAAGGTGAAATAAATAAATAGGGCTCTGGTTGAATGTAGTGCATTATTGGGGTGCCATTTTACATGCAACCCCTAATTTCTGATATGTCCTTTCTTTTAGGGTTTGATCTCAAGGACAAAGGACTTTGGGGACGCCTGCAAGTCAATCAGGAACAAGCTGACCCTGCTGAGAGAGAGACTGACCTCAGCAGACAGCCTCCAGCCAGACATACTGTCCAAGAAGAGCCAGTCAGACCAGCAACTGGTGGGTCACTCACTGCCATGGAGATCCTATGATGAAGTTCATTGTTTCATACAATATATTACCACATATGATCAGGTTCTAGAATGAACATTTTCCTGACCAAGATGGCTGTTTTGTACCAACACCCATTCTAGTGTTCTATTTAATTCTGTGCTCACGGTAATCTACACCTGTGTCTCTCAAACTGGTTTCCTCTAGCCAGTTCCAGTGTGTACTAGGAGAAGCATATACATATATAAGCAAAGCATTTATAAAGCATTGATCATTTGTTTTACTATTAATAAGCTACTGCTTGTGTCCTCTCTCTCAGGTGATCAAGAAGGACTTGGAGGACTGTGAGGCCCACATCACAGCTCTGGAGACTCTGGTGTCGTCTAGCTCTGCTAACAGGACACAGTTTGAGAGGCTTTACGGGGACTGGAGAAACCTTTACAAGTCCGTCAGGGTAAGAAGGGCTCTGAGAGAGACGGCAACTCCATACTTTCTTCACAGGTTAACAAAGACCCTTTTCATGCTACTGTGTATTTTCCCTTTATTTAACTAGGCAAGTCAGTTAAGAACAAATTCCTATTTTCAATGACGGACTAGGAACAGTGGATTAACTGCCTTGTTCAGGGGCAGAGTGACAGATTTGTACCTTGTCTGCTTAGGGATTTGATCTTGCAACCTTTTGGTTACTAGTCCAACGCTCTAACCACTAGGCTACGCTGCTGCCAGGCTTTCGGGGGTTACGCATCATTATAGTTTCTGGAAACGTGCTGGGAAGAACAATGTGAAAAGAAAATATCCCAGTCAACAGTACTGTTAGGGTTGGCACTATAGTGTTAATCAGGCACATGTATTTGTGCATTCATGTTTGGATGTGTCTCTCTGTGTCAGGTAAAGGTGAAGGAGAGTGAGGAGAGCATCGGGGGGCACGAGAGTTTCCACGTGAGCCTGCTAAACGTGGAGAAGTGGTTGATGATTATGAGGCAGAAGCTGGAGTCCTACCGCAGTTCTACTGGGGAGTGGAGCCTGGACAACAGACAGCAAGAGGCTGAGGTACTGACTTTCCACATTTATCTGTTATGTTCTTGTATCGTATGGTATGTTATGTCTAGGTTAATATGTTGATGGGACAACAGACAGCACAAGACTGGTCTGTTATCTTAAAGGGCAACGCCACCACTTTTCAACTTCATTTTCAGTATCTCCGGCACAATACCAATGTCAACATATGTGAAAACGGCAAATTGTTATGTTTTGTATAATTTTTTTTTATTTTTTATTTTTAACTAGGCAAGTCAGTTAAGAACAAATTCTTATTTACAATGATGGCTTACCAAAAGGCCTCCTGCGGGGGCTGGGATTCAAATGTATATAAATGTAATAAAAATATAGGACAAAACACACATCACAACAAGAGAGACAACACTACACTACATAAAGAGAGACCTAGACAACAACACAGCATGGTAGAAACACATGAAAACACAGCATGGTAGCAGCACAAAACAGGATACAAACATTGTTGGGCACAGACAACAGCACAAAGGGCAAGAAGGTAGAAACAACAATACATTACACAAAGCAGCCACAACTGTCAGTAAGAGTGTCCATGATTGAGTCTTTAAATGAAGAGACTGAGATAAAACTGTCCAGTTTGAGTGTTTGTTGCAGCTCGTACCAGTTGCTAGCTGCAGCGTACTGAATAGACGAGCGAGCCAAGGATAGGGCTCCCGAGTGGCGCAGCGGTCTAAGGCACTGCATCTCAGTGGTTGTGGTGTCACTACAGACACCTTGGTTCAAATCCAGGCTGTATCACAACCGGCTGTGATTGGGAGTCCATAGAGTAGTGCACAATTGCCCCAGCGTCGTCTGGGTTTGGCTGTTGTAGGCCGTCCATTGTAAATAAGAATTTGTTCTTAACTAACTTGCCTAGTTAAATGAAGATTAAATAAAAAAGATGAGAGTGCTTTGGAGACCTATAACACTACGAGATTCGCAGTGACATGGGGAGCAAGAAATGCCCCTCTGGCTAGAAACTTGTTACATGTTTTGAAAATGCACTGTTTTGTTACTGTTAATCCTACCCTGTGATGTCAGAGAAGCTTTTTAAAAATATATTTTTTAACCACAGATCATAGAAACTGGCTGTTTTCACATGTAGACACTGGTTTGGTGCAACTTGTTTGAAAAAACGGACACTGATGAATATGTTGCTGTTTTCATAAGTCTCTATGTGGCCGTAGCCTAAGTCCCGTCCTGTCCTGTTATTCTTCCTCCGACCCTGTAGAGGGCACTAGGTGAGTTCCCAGAGAAGGAACTGCAGCTGCACCAGACAGAGGTTCAGGGCCAGGGGGTGCTGGAGAGGACCTCTGAGGAGGGCCGGGTGCACATCCTCAGGGACATGAAGCACCTGAGGGAGTCCTGGATGGCCCTCCATGACCTCAGCCTCAACCTCTTCAGGTACACCACACTAATTCGGGCTCGATGCAAAACTCATAGAATTAGATATAGAACACAAGAAAGGTTATTTATTCCTGACCAAGATGACTGCCATTATCACATTCTATAGCTATGCAGGTCTATGACATCTGCCACTCTAGTGAATGATAGGGTCTCTAAGGGAGAAGTAATCTAGCACCACTACTACTACTACTACTACTACTCCTACTACTCCTACTACTACTACTACTACTCATACTACTAGTCCTACTACTCCTACTAGTCCTACTACTACTACTACTACTACTACTAGTCCTACTACTCCTACTACTACTACTACTACTAGTCCTACTACTACTACTAGTCCTCCTACTACTACTACTACTACTACTACTACTACTAGTCCTACTACTACTACTACTAGTCCTACTACTACTACTACCAGTCCTACTACTACTACTATTAGTCCTACTACTACTACTACTAGTCCTACTACTACTAGTCTTATTACTACTGCTATTACTACTACTACTACTACTAGTCCTACTACTACTAGTCCTACTACTACTACTATTATTACTACTACTACTAATACTACTAGTCCTACTACTACTACTACTACTACTACTACTACTAGGCATACTACTACTACTACTAATACTAATACTACTAGTCCTACTACTACTACTACTACTACTACTAGTTATACTACTACTACTAATACTACTACTATTACTACTAGTCCTACTACTACTAGTCCTACTACTACTACTACTACTAGTCCTACTACTACTACTACGACTACTAGTCCTACTACTAATACTAATACTACTAGTACTACTACTACTACTAGTCCTACTACTAGTCCTACTACTACTACTATTACTACTACTAGTCCTACTACTACTACTACTACGACTACTAGTCCTACTACTAGTCCTACTACTACTAGTCCTACTACTACTACTACTACTAGTAGTCCTACTACTACTACTACTACTAGTCCTACTACTAGTAGTCCTACTACTACTACTACTACTAGTCCTACTACTACTACTAGTCCTACTACTACTACTAGTCCTACTACTACTACTACTACTACTAGTAGTCCTACTACTACTACTAGTCCTACTACTACTAGTAGTCCTACTACTACTACTACTACTACTACTACTACTACTACTAGTCCTACTACTACTACTAGTCTTACTACTACTACTACTACTACTAGTCCTACTACTACTACTACTACTACTAGTCCTACTACTACATCTGTAGTTTAGTGGATTTCAGTTGAGGTCCTCGACAACCTCTTATGGCTTGTGCACATTTATCTCCAAAACCCTTCTACATAAAAGTAATTATATTACATATGCTGTCCCTGCATCTGGGTGAAAGTATTTAATGCGGCCAATTACACAATCTTAAGAGATGCCTTCAGTACTGACTGTCTGTTGTTCCGATCTCCAGGCTGCTGAATGGGCACAGCTCTGAGGACCCTGACTTAGACACCCAGAGGGAGAGGGTGAGAGGCCAGGCTGGGGAGAGGCCAGGCCCAGGCAGGGAGCTCTTTCCTGGGGAGGGAGGAGACATGATCAAGGGTAGTGGCTCCAGCAGCAGTAGGGAGGGTGCTCCAGAGAGATCCCCAGGAGAGGGCCATGGGGTCTGGCTCTCTCAGAGCTCTGGGGTAGGGGTTGGGAGAGGGGGAAGAACAGGGTCAGGAGGAAGGTTGGAGCGAGGGGAAGGAGGGGAGAGTTTTGGAGCAGAAGAGGGTATTTGGGTCGAGGGAGCGTTTGAGGGCAGTATGGAGGTTATGGATCTCTCTGAACATAGGGAGAGACAGGGCAGGGATCGACAGACTCTTGGTCAACAACTGAGTCCTATGACGTTAACCTTGGCGGGCAGTCAGAGACGGGGACAGGGCGGTGGGAGTGGGGACGGGGAGAGGGAAAGGGAGAAGGAGAGGGGTGGTGGTGAGCACAGCCTGGGTGTAGAGGAGGGGGACTCCTCCATCGTTTGGAGAGGGGGGTACGGTCAGAGGGGAGATGAGGGAACCACAGGGATGACATCAGGCCACACAGGGGGCAGAAGCACCCATGGTGGAGGAGGATTGGTGGTGGTGGACTCTGGCTCCAGGGTTAGCGGGGTGGTGGTGGACTCTGGCTCCAGGGTTAGCGGGGTGGTGGTGGACTCTGGCTCCAGGGTTAGTGGGGTGGTGGGGGACTCTGGCTCCAGGGTTAGTGGGGTGGTGGTGGACTCTGGCTCCAGGGTTAGCGGGGTAGTGGGGGACTCTGGCTCCAGGGTTAGCGGGGTAGTGGGGGACTCTGGCTCCAGGGTTAGCGGGGTAGTGGGGGACTCTGGCTCCAGGGTTAGCGGGGTAGTGGGGGACTCTGGCTCCAGGGTTAGCGGGGTAGTGGGGGACTCTGGCTCCAGGGTTAGCGGGGTAGTGGGGGACTCTGGCTCCAGGGTTAGCGGGGTAGTGGGGGACTCTGGCTCCAGGGTTAGCGGGGTAGTGGGGGACTCTGGCTCCAGGGTTAGCGGGGTGGTGGTGGACTCTGGCTCCAGGGTTAGCGGGGTAGTGGGGGACTCTGGCTCCAGGGTTAGCGGGGTAGTGGGGGACTTTGGCTCCAGGGTTAGCAGGGTAGTGGGGGACTCTGGCTCCAGGGTTAGCGGGGTGGTGGTGGACTCTGGCTCCAGGGTTAGTGGGGTAGTGGGGGACTCTGGCTCCAGGGTTAGCGGGGTAGTGGTGGACTCTGGCTCCAGGGTTAGTGGGGTGGTGGTGGACTCTGGCTCCAGGGTTAGCGGGGTAGTGGGGGACTCTGGCTCCAGGGTTAGCGGGGTGGTGAGAGACTCTGGCTTCAGGGTTAGCGGGGTAGTGGGGGACTCTGGCTCCAGGGTTAGCGGGGTGGTGGGGGACTCTGGCTCCAGGGTTAGCGGGGTGGTGGTAGTAGATGTGTCTGGGTCCAGCAGTAGTGGGCAGACAGAGGAGTGGGTGGTTGGGCAGAGGTCCAGAGGAATGGCTGAATCCCTGGCCATGGAGGTAGATGTGGGGTTAGGGTCAGGCTCTGGGTTAGAGCACGGCAGCAGAGGCAACTACGACAAGGGAACAGGTGGAATGAGAGACCACAGTGAAGGGGGACATCTGCGACACAGAGGCTTTTTCCCGCCTATCAAGACCAGGATGGAGGATTCAGTCATGGATGGTCTCACTCTGTCATTCCAGCAAGTCACTGCTAGAAAACCCTCTGGAAGGCTACAGGGCTCAAGTCACCACACCATGGTCTGGTTTTTCCACCCATTCTATTACCTCCAATCATAATAATCACATTTTCAAGTTCATAAAGGAAGATATAAACTTAAAGTTGACATGCTATAATTGACTTGTCTCTCAATACACTGTAACCCATATTCAACTGCCGTTATAAACTGAAATATTAAGAAAATTAGCAAGCTGATTATTATTTTTTTTTTACATATATTTCCTACAGTAGGTTGATGTTGTTGCTGATCATGTTGTTGTTGGGTTCCTTCAGGCAGATGCTGGGGCAACCCTGAGTGCAGGGGACTATGAGGACAGGAGGAGGGAGTTTGAGGCCTGGCTACAGAAGGAGAACGATACACTCTCAGGGATTCTGAGCACAGAGGGACTGCTGAGCACCAAAGAACTCAAGATCAGGCAGAACACACTCATGGTTGGTGCTGATGTTTCTTCTCAGAAATATACACTATTGCATTTCCAGTATTCCATTCCTGTTTATATTTACACAAAGATGATAAGTTACTCTAGGTCTGTGTGCGTCTTATGGTTAGTAATGTGCATGCACATGATAACTTCATAAAACGTGTCTTTCATCTGGAGGACATTATGTTCAGAGTGCACCAAACAAAACCCTAGGATGGTATAAAATACCTTACAGCGAGGCCCTGACAAATTCACAAACCTTCTGGCCTTCCTCGGGAAGACTAAAATAACTTTTGGCAGCTGAATTGAGACAGTTACATCACAATCACAAGATGCCTGACAGTCAGACAGGTTACATCCCAACCACAAGCTGCCTGACAGTCAGACAGGTTACATCCCAACCACAAGCTGCCTGACAGTCAGACAGGTTACATCTCAACCACAAGCTGCCTGACAGCCAGACAGGTTACAGCCCAACCACAAGCTGCCAGACAGTCAGACAGGTTACATCCCAACCACAAGATGCCTGACAGTCAGACAGATTACATCCCAACCACAAGCTGCCTGACAGTCAGACAGGTTACGTCCCAACCACAAGCTGCCTGACAGTCAGACAGGTTACATCACAATCACAAGATGCCTGACAGTCAGACAGGTTACATCCCAACCACAAGCTGCCAGACAGTCAGACAGGTTACATCCCAACCAGAAGCTGCCTGACAGTCAGACAGGTTACGTCCCTACCACAAGCTGCCTGACAGTCAGACAGGTTACGTCCCAACCACAAGCTGCTTGACAGTCAGACAGGTTACATCACAATCACAAGATGCCTGACAGTCAGACAGGTTACATCACAACCAAAATGTCACCCTATTCTCTATTTAGTGCACTACTTTTGAAATAGGGCTGTGGTCAAATATAGTGCACTATAAAGGGAATAGGATGTCATTTGGGACACTAGCAGGCCATGTTAGTGGTTAGGATGTATCTGTCAGTATGGGAGCACAGAGAACGCTTCAAATTCAGTCAGCAGACAGTGGACATTGATTCAAGGCAGACGGGGGATTGGAGATGTTTGATTGGGGATATATTGTGTGTGTGTTTCAGTAGATATGAAGGATTATTGCTTCAGGATTTACTGCGGCCTGAATTCTCCTGTGCAAAGATCCTCTGTAGACATTACTCACTGACACATTGCTTATTGTTATTACATGATGCAGCAATTCCCCTGCTTATCCCTCAGCCACATGCAACAGTTCTCGGTCCCCCTGTTGTTCTCTCCCCTTCTCTCTCCCCCTCTCTCTCTTCCTCTTTCTTTCTGTCCCTCCCTCTCTGTCTCTCCCCCCCCTCTCTCTTCTTCTCTCTTTCTGTCCCTCACTTCTGTATCCCCCCCTCCTCCTCTCTCCTCCTCTCTCTCTTCCTCTCTCTTTCTGTCCCTCACTTCTGTATCCCCCCCTCTCTCCTCCTCTCTCTCTTCCTCTCTCTTTCTGTCCCTCACTTCTGTATCCCCCTCTCTCTCTTCCTCTCTCTTTCTGTCCCTCCCTCTCTGTCTCTCCCCCTCTCTCTCTTCCCCCTCTCTCTCTTCCTCTCCCTCTCTGTCTCTCCCTCTCTGTCTCTCCCCCTCTCTCTCTTCCCCCTCTCTCTCTTCCTCTCTCTTTCTGTCTCTCCCTCTCTGTCTCTCCCCCTCTCTCTCTTCCTCTCTCTTTCTGTCCCTCCCTCTCTCTCTCCCCCTCTCTGTCTCTCCCCCTCTCTCTCTTCCCCCTCTCTCTCTTCCTCTCGCTTTCTGTCTCTCCCTCTCTGTCTCTCCCCCTGTCTCTCTTCCTCTCTCTTTCTGTCCCTCCCTCTCTGTCTCTCCCCCCCTCTCTCTTCCCCCTCTCTCTTCCTCTCTCTTTCTGTCCCTCCCTCTCTGTCTCCCCCCTCTCTGTCTCCCCCTAACTCTCTTCTCTCTCTTTCTGTCCCTCCCTCTCGGTCTCTCCCCCTCTCTCTCTTCCCCCTCTCTCTCTTCCTCTCTCTTTCTGTCTCTCCCTCTCTGTCTCTCCCCCTCTCTCTCTTCCCCCTCTCTCTCTTCCTCTCTCTTTCTGTCCCTCCCTCTCTCTCTTCCCCCTCTCTCTCTTCCTCTCTCGTTCTATCCCTCCCTCTCTCTCTCCCCCTCTCTCTTTCTTCCCCCTCTCTCTCTTCCTCTCTCGTTCTATCCCTCCCTCTCTGTCTATTCCCCCTCTCTCTCTTCCTCTCTCGTTCTATCCCTCCCTCTGTTTCTTCCCCCTCTCTCTTTCTTCTTCCTCTCTCACCCCTCCCTCTCTCACCCCTCCCTCTCCTCACTCCCACAGACCTTGCGGTCCAGTGTAGACTGGGGTCAGGAGCAGTTCCAGCTACTACTGATGGCTTGGGCTGTAGCCGGGGCCAGGGCTGACCGTGGGGCTGAAGATGTGGGCATGGAGGAGATACGTTATCGCTGGATGCTCTACAAGTCCAAACTGAAGGATGTAGGAGACCTCAAGGCCCTGTTGAATGTCAAGGTAAACAATACTGTGCAAATACTGTATTGTGCCTCTAAAATGGCGCCCTATTCCCTTTTTATAGTGCACTATTTTTGACTAGGACCTATTCATAGGTTGCACCTCTGTCACTCGGTCATGCCATTGTTATGAATGTTCTCAAGCTGCCCTCTACCAGTGGTCTGAAGTCGTGATAAGCCCAGTCATTCTGGACGGAGGCTAACGACTGCCTGGAAATATGATTACGTTGCTAAAGTAGTCAAATGTTTAGTAGGAAACAACTTTGCCAGCATTATCATGTTGTCAAATTTACTTTAGACAAATGGAAATGTTGTCATTAACTAGCAAAGTTTTGCAAAAATAGTGCTAACGGTAGCTAGCTAAAAGCCAGTGTCCTCCCCTCAATCGTAGTTAACGATATACTGCATCTAAAGTCAACCTGGCGACATCAAAATGATGACACACGGTTTTCCTGCTAGTTATTTGCCTCCTTTTGAAGGGCATTGTATTTCCAAGCCACTGTAATGCACTTTGGATGAAATCTTCATCAGCACTCACTGATGATGCATTATGTAGAATACTCAGATAGGCATCAGTCCAGAACGAACGTTCAAAACAATATTGTGACGAAACAAGCCATGAATATATTGTAACTCTGGACAAAAGTAGTGCAATATTTCAGGAATAGGGTGCTGTGTAAAATGTACATCCAGCAGAGGGCGTTAAAGAGTATCCTATAATAAAGAGATGATACATTGGTCTACCACAGGGATGGGCAACTTTGATGTTTTGGGGGCCACAAAAAAACGACATTTATCATGAGGGGTGGCTCTACATACCCACATCCATACCCCCCATCTTGCATTATAGTGGCATTATAGGGGGGAAAAACACATTTTAAAGTTTGTTTCCTGCAATTTTACACATTTTGCTATGGAGTTGGAGAGAAAAATTTGACATTTTACAGCTATTTTGCTGCAATTCTACACATTTTGCCATAGGGTGGAGGCAAATGTTTAACATTTTTAATATGATAACTGATAATCAATGGGCCCCACCCCGGTTTGTAATTCAACCATTCCTACTACAAGTTTAGATAGCTGCCCGCCAGACTAACTTAACAATCTAAATGGTTTTGGCTGACATGGACTAAGTGAGTGACTGCTGATACACAACCAAATTTAGAAATTGCACCTTGTGTATTCTATTATTCTACACCCCCCCCCCCCCCCCCCCCCCCCCCCCCCCCCCCCATTCCCCTCCCTGGTCTTCCAGAAGGTAGCAGTGTATCATCAATGTTAGGTAATGGTCTGGCTGCACTGTTCTGTGTAAAGCACATGCAGTATATTGACCTGTATGTGTTCTTGATTTATTTCCAGCAGGGTGCCGGTGCTGCTGGCCGAGAGGAACACACCAGGACAGCTAAGGTACAGTTAACAATCGCTCTCTATGATTTTGTCTTGGTCAAACATTCCATTAATATTCCATGTAGTTCAAACTGGGAAAACCTTGTGGCCTGGGCTGGTCCAGTGGTCTCAGCTGCAGGAATGCTGCAGGAATGCTAATATCTCTACAGTCAGTATCTGGATAATATGTGTGAAATGCTCGATAATATAAGTGATATCAACAGAGAAGTATATTTTCTGGATGATTTAAATATCATCTGGCTGTCGTCAAGCTGCCCACTTCGGAAAAAAACATCAAACTGTAACCAGTGCCTGCAACCTGGAACAGGTTGTCAGTCAACATACCAGGGTAGTTACAAACAGCACAGGAATGAAATCATCAACATGTATTGATCAGATGTTCACTAACGCTTCAGATATTTTCTTTAAATCAGTATCCAAATCCATAGGATGTAGTGATCACAATATAATAGCCATATCTAGGAAAACCAAAGTTCCAAAGGCTGGACCTAATATAGTGTATAAGAGGTCATGCAATACGTTTTGTAGTGATTCATATGTTGATGACGTAAAGAATATTTGCTGGTCTGTGGTGTGTAATGAGGAGCAACCAGACGCTGCACTTGATGCATTTATGAAACTACTTATTCCAGTTATTAATAAGCACGTATCCATTAAGAAAACGACTGTAAAATGTTAAATCCCCTTGGATTGATGAGGAAACTAAACATGTTATGGTTGAAAGGGATGAGACAAAAGGTATGGAAATTAATTCTGGCAGCCCAACGGATTGGCAAACGTACTGCAAATTAACAAATCATGTGACTAAACTAAATAAAAAATAAACTACACTATGAAACAAAGATAAATGATATAATGAATGAGAGTAAAAAGCTTTGGGGCACCTTAAATTACATTTTGGGTTTCAGGTTTGGGGAAATGAAACTCTCTAATTGTTTTATATTTTAAAATGTTGCCAGGAAATGCAGCTCTGTCTCAGGTTCTGCTGTTGTGCTGTGGTTGCACAGCCTTTCCTCTACAGGGAGCCATGTTCTCCTGTGTCTACCCTTCTCAAGGGCAAGGCTGTGCTCACTGAGCCTATACTTTGCAAAAGTTTTTCTAAGGTTTTGATCAGTAACCATGGTCAAATAATTAGCCATGGTGTACTGTCGATTTAGGGGCAGGTTGCACTGCATTCTTTTTTGTGCTTGTGTTTCCCAATAAGGAATGTAGCTTTGACTGTGTTGTAATTTGTTTTATTCTGATTGATTGGATGTTCTGGTCCTGAGGCTTCAGTGTGTTAGTAGAACAGGTTTATGAACTCAGCCCCAGGACCAGCTGGATGAGGGGACTCTTTTCTTTGCTCAGCTCTTGGCATTGCAGGGCTTGGTAATGATATGAGAGGGAGTCACTGTATTTTAGATGTTTCCGAAACTTAATTGCTCTTTTTTTAGTTTGTATTATTAGTGGATATTGGCATAATTCTGCCCTGCATGTATTGTTTGTAGTTTTCCTCTGGACATGTAGGAGAATCTTACAGAACTCTGCCTGCAGTGTTTCAATTGGGTGTTTGTCCCATTGGGTGAAATCTTATTTTGCAAGTGGACCCACCACCTCGCTGCCATAAAGTGCAATTGGTTCAATTACATATTCAATTAGTTTTAGCCACATTTTAATATTTAAGAATTTGAATTTGTCTTTTATTGGCGTAGAATGCCCTGCCGGCTTTCTCTCGCAGTTCATTTCCTGCTTTATTAAGGTGTCCAGTTGAGCTGATTTTTAAACCTAAGTAATAGTAGTCTGTGCAGTACTCTATATATTTTGTACCAATTGAGAACTTTGGTCTTATTCCCTGAGATGTGGATCTTCTCTGGAAAATCATTATTTTAGTCTTTTTGGGGTTTACTGCCAGGGCCCAGGTCTGGCAGTACTGCTGTAGCAGGTCCAGGCTCTGCTGTAGGCCATGTGCTGTGGGTGACAGCATGTATAGGTCATCTGTGAAAATCAGGCATTTAACCTCTGAATTGTGGAGACTAACACCAGGGGCTGAGGATTGTTCTAGAATTGTGGCCAATTCATTGATGTAAATATTGAAGGGTGCAGGGCTCAGATTGCAACCCTGGCGAAGGCCCCGCCTCTGGTTAAATAATTCTGTTATTTTCTTGCCAATTTTGATGCTGCACATATTGCCATTTAATTATGTCATTTGTTTAGCTCCCTACACCACTTTCAATAACTTTGTAGAACAGTCCTGTATGCCAAATAGAATCTAATTATTTTTGGAAGTCGATAAAGCAAGCATACATTTTGGTATTATTTTGGTGGACATGTCTATTAGGGTGTAAATGTGATCGGTCATGTGATGTTTTTGTATACATCCAATTAGGATTTTACTCAAGACATTGTGCTTATTAAGGAAGTTTAGAACTCTTACATTTATAATACTACAGAAAACCTTCCCCGGGTTACTGTTCACACAAATGCCTTTGGAATTGTTAGGGTCAAATTCGTCTTTGTTCTTAAAGACTGGGGTTATGAGTCCTTGATTCCAGAAGTCAGGGAAATAACCTACACTCAGGATCAAATTAAACAGTTTTAATATAGCCAATTGACATTTTGCACTAGTGAGTTTGAGCATCTCATTTAGGATGCCATCAGGTCCACATGCTTTTTAAATTTGAGGGCCTGAAGTTTCGTATAGAGCTCCTGGTCAGTAATTGGGGAGTCCAATGGATTTCCATTGTCCTCTATAGCTTTTTCTAATCCATTCACCTTCTCATGAATCTGACATTGTTCTGCGTGTTTGTCAATTTGAATGGTGTTGTAGAGTGTTTTAAACTGGGCTGTCCATATGTCACCATTTTGTATCGCTAAATCCTCTAGATTTTTTTAGGTTTTTCCAATTTTGAAAGAGAAGTTGTGTGTGTTTATGGACTCCTCAATTATTGTCAGCTGCTTGCTGTTGTACTGTGCTGTTTTGTTTCTGAGTGTACATTTATAGGGTTTTAAAGTCTCACAGTAATTAAGGCGTAATTCACCATTATTTGTATATCTGCTTTTGGTATGCAAGTGGTTTTCCTTATAATTTTACAATCTGCATCAAACCAGTGGTCTTTTTTGGTTCGTTTTTTTAAATCAATTTCAGTTGTGCTTCTTTTGCCATTTGCCTGAATATATTATTGATGTTTTTTTTACTGTTAGATTGATGCTAGATTGATGCATTCTTTACTCTTTCTCTGTCTCTTTCTGTCTCTCTCTGTCTCTGTCTCTCTCTCTCTCTTTACTTTCTCTGTCTCTTTCTGTCTCTCTCTCTGTCTCTCTCTCTCTCTCTCTCTCTCTGTCTCTTTACTTTCTCTGTCTCTCTCTCTGTCTCTCTCTCTGTCTCTCTCTCTGTCTCTCTCTCTGTCTCTGTCTCTGTCTCTCTCTTTCTCTCTATGTCTCTCTCTCTGTCTCTTGCTTTGTCTCTTGCTCTGTCTGTCTCTCTCTCTCTCTGTCTCTCGCTCTGTCTCTCTCTCTGTCTCTTGCTCTGTCTCTCGCTCTGTCTCTCTCACTTTGTCTCTCTGTCTCTATCAGTGAGCTGTGAACACAGCAGGTGCATGGCTGGCTAAAAATAAAGAGGATAGCTAACTAAGTTTACCCCCAGGTTGTTGATAAGGTAAAAATAACAGCAGACACAGATGAAAGAAACTGTTGTGTCACTCACACAAAGTCTTGGCTGTTGATGGAGCTGTCTTGTTAAGATAGTGAGCATGAGTGAGTGGGTGAGGATTTTCTCGCTTCACTTGGAAGAACACTCAGTGTGTGTGTGTGTGTGTGTGTGTGTGTGTGTGTGTGTGTGTGTGTGTGTGTGGGTGTGTGATCACAATCCTGATTATATTGAGGGGGCTGTGAGCCTTTTCTATGTTTACCTAGCTAGCTAACACTAGCTACTGTGTGACCCTACTGTGTGACCCATGTTGACGTGACACAGTATACACTCCCTTAAAAGGGACTAACACTTTGATCCCATGAATGGTCTGTCTTTGCTCTGTCTATGAATTTTCTTTTCTCAAGCCCAGCTGTTTACCCCCCAAAAAATGATGGGTTGAATTACGTGAATTAAAATATGTTTGTTTGTACACACTAGTGCTGTTTGGGAGTGTGTTTGTGTATTTGACTAGGTGCATGTGTATGTGTGTGTGTTCCATGTGTATATATACAGTGTGTGTGTGTGTGTGTGTAACGTCTCTATATTGACTCCCTGCAGGAGAAGACTCCAGGCCTGCTGTACCGTGTGTGTCGGGTGGCCCTGCCCCTCTGGCTCCTGCTGTTGGCTCTGCTCCTCTTTGCCTTCTTCCTGCCCTGGATGGACGAAGCCTCCAGCTGCTCTCTGTCCAACAACTTCGCCCGCTCCTTCAACATCATGCTCCGTTACCACGGACCTCCACCCACATAGAAAGGAGATATAGGATTATGAAGACCATTGCTCTTCACCCTCAATCCATTCTCTGCATGTGTGTCAGTTTGGGTCAGTGAGTGTGTGTCAGTTTGGGTCAGTGAGTGTGTGTCAGTGTGTTAATGCGTTTCTGCTGTGTGTGTCAGTGTGTGTGTGGGTGGGTGACCTCAGCTGTTCTCACACAGTCAGGCCAATTCAGCTCCTCTATCACACAGGCTGGCAGCACTTCACAGAGAACAGCGCTCCACACTCCTATTCACACTACTACAGTAGCTAATGGCCACCAAACACTTAGCATAATGTTGGAGTAGGGAGCGGAGGTGATGTGGGATAAGGAGGTGGATTGCCTTTATTTAAGGGGTGAAATGATGCTTACATGGTCTTAGATAACTTAGATAACTAACTGAGTGTGATCTGTCATATACCAAAAATACCTATCATGGTTTGCTGCCATTTTAAAGACTGGTGTGGATAACACTTTTTTTAAACTGCCTTTAACCCTGATAAATAACATTATGCTTTTTCAAACTGCCTTTAACCCTGATAAATAACATTATGCTTTTTTAAACTGCCTTTAACCCTGATAAATAACATTATGCTTTTTCAAACTGCCTTTAACCCTGATAAATAACATTATGCTTTTTTAAACTGCCTTTAACCCTGATAAATAACATTATGCTTTTTCTTCTTGGATGAGTGTCAGATGTTTTTAAAGCTTTATTTTTCACCTGTACATGATGCCTTTTGCACAGATGACCCTTATCAATTGTAGCACTGAGTTAATGACAGCCTAGCGCTTCAAAGATCAGCAATAGTTGACATTCTAGATGCAGGATGTTCTCATGTCCCCCGAAACACAATATCTGTTCTATCATGAGTCAACTCAAATCTAACACATACTGATGATGATTAAGCAAGTCAGTCAGTAATGGTATACAGGATGTCCCACTTCTGACTGTCCAAATATACATCCTACTTGTACTGTACTGTACTGTAGGCATGTTTCAACCATATGCTTCCCTTTCTCAAGGTTCTATGCTATATTTGAACACTTTCGTAATGATCCCTTGGCACAGTTAAACCGTTTGGTGAATATAGCAATTATAAAGCCTTGTACTATGGCCCCTGACTTTTTCTTGGACCACAGTGTTCTAGATGCCAAATTTACTTTGGTTTTTATACGTAATGTTCAGCAGGGCCCAGATTATAAGATGGAAATAGCCGCTGTTATGGGAGAGGGGCCTTTTTTGAGCAGATTCTTAAAATGACGCAATGTACCTCTCAACCTTGACTTTTCCCCCTCTCGTTCTCTGTTGCTCGCTCGCGCTCTCTTTTTATCTCCCCTCTCTCTCCCCCTCTGTTTCTATATCCCCTCTCTCTCCCCCTCTGTTTCTATCTCCCCTCTCTCTCCCCCTCTGTTTCTATCTCCCCTCTCTCTCCCCCTCTGTTTCTATCTCCCCTCTCTCTCCCCCTCTGTTTCTATCTCCCCCTCTGTTTCTATCTCCCCTCTCTCTCCCCCTCTGTGTCAATCTCCCCTCTCTCTCCCCCTCTGTGTCAATCTCCCCTCTCTCTCCCCCTCTCTTTCTATCTCCCCTCTTTCTCCCCTTCTATTTCTTCCTCTCTCTCTCTTTCTACCATCTCCCTCCTCCTCCTCCCCTCTTTCTCCCCCTCTATTTCTTCCTCTCTCTCTCTTTCTACCTTCTCCCACCTCCCCCCCCTCTTTCTCCCCCTCTATTTCTTCCTCTCTCTCTCTCTTTCTACCATCTCCCTCCTCCTCCCCCCCTCTTTCTCCCCCTCTATTTCTTCCTCTCTCTCTCTTTCTACCATCTCCCTCCTCCCCCCTCCTCCTCCCCCCCTCTTTCTCCCCCTCTATTTCTTCCTCACTCTCTCTGTTTCTACCATCTCCCTCCTCCTCCTCCCCCCTCCCTCTCTCTCCTCCCTCTCCTCACTCCCACTGATCTTGTGGTCCAGTGTGGACTTCTGTCATTCATTCACTTTTCTATTTGTCCCTGTACGTGTGTTTTACTGACCTAAGGTTTGCTAGGGAAATGGAGACCAAATCCAGTTATTCTATTAGCCTTTTATCGCACACGTCTTTACGAGGTTATAACCCACAAATAGCTTGCCGATGTTTTAAATTTGATTACGTCTGAACAGTTAGCTTTTGTTGGGATGTTGGGGACAGCGTGTGTTAGTTCGACTGAAGCCTGTCTCGTCTCAGAATGTTGAAGTATAATCTGTGTCTGTTCTCTGTCTGGGAAGGTCTCAGAGGGCTGTCTTCGTCTATCATCGTGAACGTTAAATGACTGAACAACTTTATTCTTAAGGAAAAATAGAAGGAAAGTGCATGCCGGCCCTACTTGTACAAAACTGTATTGAAGGCATACATAGTATTACAGTTGAGTGTATGCTGGATTTGAACTGAATATGTATACCAGTCTACTGTTATCTATAAACAACTTATGCAATGTGCTTATTCAATATATTTATCCAACATATCTAGCTCTTAGGAGGCTTTTAAAGGAATGTTAAACTTAAATACAATATATAGCACAAAATATCACCATACTTATACCACAGGGTAATATGCTGCATTCTTTTGAGTAGCAATGGCTACAGTGGGCCTACCTGCCAACTCTGCTTCTTGCACTGCTATATTGAGTAAGACACATATACACCCTTTCACAATGGACACAGGTTCAAATGCCTAACCAGCCATGAACTGTTTGTCTGTAGTCATACATGTGGACTTTCACTTGAACCTAAAGAAGTGCTCCTCTTGAAAGGATCTGGGAATCAAGGATAGGAGACAGATAGTGGTGGGGGATGAAGGTCACTGTTAGCCCGGTTGCCAGTCTTTATAGCTACACTCCTTGACACGGACTAGCCTTCAAGGAGTGAAATGTTAGCTAAGCAGACACTGGCAACAGGCTAGGTCGGAATATTATAATGTACCGTAGCAGATTTAGGGTTACGGTAATTTACAAAATTCCCAGGTTCTCCAAAAATCCTTGGAGGATTCTGGATTTCTTGCTTATTCCTTACGGATTCGGCAATCTACCAACTGGGATTTCTGGAAAATCTGGGAATATTTAGAAAGTTACTAGAATTTTGCAACCAATAATTAGATTCCTCTGCAGTGTGTTATGGGCAGGAGTAGCTTTACTAAGTGCTCTGCTAAATGTATTCAAAATAGAATTAGCTTAGATTGGAATAGTGTGTTATGCAAATTAGTATCTGCTTTCCGAAAATGAAAGGCTTTTAAACACACATGTCGGCAGGAATGAAGATTCAAAGCTTTTGTAAAACATTAAAATATTATACTCTATTTTGTTACTATATTTTGAAATGAACAAAATGCTTAATGTTTCAACACAGAGCTTTTATTTAACCAATATTTTTGTATTGTACTCAAACTGGAAATAAATATGCAATGTGTATACCTGACAGAAGTGTATGAAGTGTCAATCATTGTTGAACCTATAGCCTACTGATCAAAAATATAAACGCAACATGCAACAATTTCAAATATTTTACAGTTCATATAAGGAAATCAGTCAATTTAAATAAATTCATTAGTCAGTAATCTATGGATTTCACATGACTGAGCAGGAGAGCAGCCAGTGTGACTGGTGCCTGGGAGGGCACAGACCCACTGGGGAGCCAGACCCAGCCAATCAGAATGAGTTTTTCCCCCACAAAAGGGCTTTATTACAGACAGAAATACTCCTCACTAACAGGGATGTAAATACATTTGTGCACAACATTTGAGAGAAATATGCTTTTTGTGCATATGCAACATTTCTGGGATCTTTTATTTCAGCTCGTGAAACATGGGACCAACACTTTACATGTTGCGTTTCTATATTTGTTCAGTACAGAATCACTCATGATGATTGCAGTCAAACTGCAGTGGTCTGAGGGGCTACGTCCGTTCTAGTGATACTATTTCTATTGTTGAGCCACTGTTGTTGTTGGGGGTAAATGACTAACTGGTTTAACATGAGGAGTAAAAAATAAAATAGCAGATCCATACCACATTGGGTGAGGCGGATTGCTGGAGAGTATGTTGAAGTTGAGGTTAAGAAAATATTTGTAAAATATATGCGAAGAAAAAATATATATACATGGGGCACAACAAGACGAAGACAAAGACGTCTGACTGCTACGCCATCTTGGATGATTGCTTCACCACCTAGTTTCCTGTGATATGAAAAGAGGGTTAGGTCTGAACGTGTCTGATAGGCTGGACCACTGTGAATACACCAGTCACACTAACACCCAAAACCTGACACACTGACACCTAAAACCTGATACACACCAGTCACACTGACACCTAAAACCTGACACACAGCCTCACAGTCAAATATGAAGCATTAGCTCCTGCTCTCTCTATATTTCTCTCTCTTGCGCTCTCTCTTTTGCTCTCTCTTTCTCTATATATATATATATATATATATTTCTCTCCATATTTCTCTCTCTCTCTCTCTCTCTCTCTCATAGATTTCTCCAGATTTCTCTGACATTATTTCTCTATCTTATTTCATCGTTGACAGTATGATATTGTTAGATTTGACACTAACAAGAGAGCCATTTCCTCACTAAAGCCAGTGTTATGATATTCAGGCCTACAGTGCCGTGCTTATTTTACTGAGGTACCGTACACTCCACAGGAACTCTGCAGTTATGGGAAAACAGCTCAGGAGATTTGCAGTTGTGCTGTAGTATGTCGTTCTCAGTAGATTCATTTGGCTGTGATTTAGGCCACCAGCGAAAGCAAGAGCAGCTCGTCTCATCTGAGGAATGCATATGGCTGCCTGCCAAAACATCTGATTTGTTAGAGATGAGCTCCAAAATCTACACAAACACACAAACAAACCCTCCTGGCAGACAAACAATATTTACGTCTGGGGCTCAACCTGTGCATGACAAGCACTCAGGTGAAACACTCAGGTGTGGGTGTGTTTGTGGTCTCTGCCCTACCTGGCAAATGCTGATAGCGACAGTGGCACACTTTGCTCTGTGCGGTAGCCCTTGTTTGGCCTAATTCATTCAACTGGAAGTCCTTCTTGGCCAGTTGGTGTAGTTCTCTTCTCCCCTCTCTGTTCTAGGTGTGCAGTGCACCACCAACCCATTCACTGCATATGGAAATACCAAACAACAAGCAATTTGGAGCTCAAATCTCTGTGTGTGCCTGTGAATGTGCCTGTGAATGTGCTTGTACTCGTGGGATTTTGAATGTATTTCCCTCCTACCCACGTACACAACAGTTAACAAACTCTTACATAATACTATACATCTCTAGTGTGTGTGTGTGTGTGAGTGTGTGTGTGTGTCTACCCATCCACCTACTCTCTGCAGACTGCATCCTCGCTCACACACAACCCTGCTTTTCTCAGCTCCACCACTGAGACGCAATCTGGCCTGGAAATAAATCTCTAGTAGAAATACTTCTTACTCGCCTTCCTGTATGAGATGTAACCCTTAGAGAATATGGAAACCAGGCTTCTGAGGGGAGGACGACTCATAATGGAATGGAGTGAATGGATTAGCGCCAACCACATGGAAACCACGTGTCTGATGTGCTCGATGTTATTCCATTTATTCCATTCCAGCCGTTACTTTTTGCCCATCCTCGGGGGCGTCCGAGTGGCACAGCGGTCGAAGGCACTGCATCTCAGTGCTTGAAGCATCACTACAGACACCCTGGTTCAAATCCAGGCTGTTTCACAACCGGCTATGATTCGGATTCCCAAAGGGTGGCGCAATTGGCCCAGCGTCGTCTGGGTTTGGCTGGGGTAGGTAGTCATTGTAAATAAGAATTTGTTCCTATTTAACTGACTTGTCTAGTTAAATAAAGGTTAAATATTTAAAAAATACAAATACCGACACAGTTACTGTTAAAAACGCATGACTGCGTCCCATTGTGATTCAATGAAAAGACATCACTAAACACATATTTCATTGCATCTTTTCTCTGTGATCTTGGTCAGTGGCTTCTGTATGTCTCCGCTATGTGCTGTTGTAAATACCAGGATGAAAAGAACAAAAGAAGGACAGAGAGTATGTAATCAAATGCTTCATCAAACTCTGTCTAATCAAATGCTCAGCGGTTGACAGTCGCCCCACCCTCTGCGTCCCAAATGGAACTCTATTCCCCATTTAGGTCTCTGTTCAAAAGTAGTGCACTATGTAGGGAATAGTGTACCATTTGAGAATCATGCACTGGGGCTGGACAAATGACCGGAGATAGTTAGCTAGCTACATGCCTGCCTGCCAGCCGGCCGGAACAGTAGGCTGTTGATTTTATTACTGTAACCAGATTCAGACAATTCTCATTAGACTGCAGAGTGAACAGAAGAGAGAGTGTATATTCAGGGAGCGAAGGGGAGATGCAGCACCGATGTAAACAGTCTCTTATCACATTACTGGAGCTGGAAAACTTCTGTCTGTCTGACAGGTGGGAAGAAAGGAATTCTAGGCAGGGGATCGTTGGTTTTTAGGGAGAGGCTATGATGGAGATCAATAAAGAGAGAGAGATGACTTTATTATCCCCAAGAGGACATGTTGGTGTGACAGAGCTCTTGTCCTGGTTAGGGTCAGAGAAGACCGACATGTTGGCTAAAAACGATCAAGGACCGACATGCACAGTATGTCTATATTTATATGACTGTGTGTCTAAGACAAACCTTTGACAATCCAGGACCAAGACCGTCATAGGCTGTCATAACACATCTTAACGTCAGTAGTCCTTGCACAGTCAGTCAGGGCTCTCTCTCAGCTTAAAGGTGATCCACTCCAGTAACAGCAGTATAGTCCCCTGATCACTTAGCCTGCTGCAAGCACCTCTCAGTTACCCTCTCTGCCCTGTCTCTGCACCTGGCTCTTTTCTCCTGCTACTGCTGTCTGCTGACCGAACCACCACCATTTTGTACTTTGATTGGCTGACTGACACCTCACCACCCACACGGGCTCGTCTCTGCTCCTCACAACAGCAGAGACATCCATTCTGTCCCTTGTAAATATTGAATCCTTCACTGCGTTGCCATGGCAGCTGCTGCGTTGCTGTCACAAGGTGTCCCTTGGGGATAACCTCGTCAATCTAGACATGATGACCCTGTATAGCTATGCTAGTCTAGGTTTGGAAATTGGAATTACCTCTCTCTTCTCCTCTTCTCTCTCGCTCTCTCTCTCTTCTCGTCTCTTCTCCTCTTCTCTCTCGCTCTCTCTCTCTCTTCTCGTCTCTTCTCCTCCTCTCTCTCTCGCTCTCTCTCTCTTCTCGTCTCTTCTCCTCTACTCTCTCTCTCGCTCTCTCTCTCTTCTCGTCTCTTCTCCTCTTCTCTCTCTCTCTCTCTCTCTCCCTCTCTCTCTCTCTCTCGTTCTTTTCTTCTTACCAGGTTTAGCAGGTTAATGCTAACACTGATTCCTTATCTAAATTTGTATTTTTGGGGAATTTTTGGAAATACTGTATGTGCACATAATAAGAGGCTGCTGAGGGGAGGACAGCTCATAATAATGGCTGGAATGGAGCGAATGGAAAGGCATCAAACATATGGAAACCATGTGTTTGATGTGTTCGATATCATTCCGTTATTTTGTTCCAGACATGACTATGAGCCCGTCCTCCCCATTTAAGGTGCCTGTGGTGGATATTGCATCATTGAATATGCACAAACCCTGAATTGTAAAAGGTTGAGACCTCTCTATCTTTGGGCTACAGTCGTTTGGAAAACAAACCTCAGTTTGAAGGTGATAGACCAGGGCTGTGTCCTGTCTCTGACCCGCAGGCTGTCTGTGTGTGTGTGTGTGTGTGTGTGTGTGTGTGTGTGTGTGTGTGTGTGTGTGTGTGTGTGTGTGTGTGTGTGTGTGTGTGTGTGTGTGTGTGTATATTTATATATACACGCAGAGGCTTGTCATGGAATGTGACCTAGCATCAATCTGTCCCAATAGATTTACAGCTCTTTCTCCGATTGTATTGTTTTCACAACACTGTCACCGCCCGGCGGCCATTTTAAGAGGGGAAATCTAGAATGGAAGGCCGGTGGGGCTGGGATACAGTCCTATGACGTAGGCATTGGAATCATACTATTACAAAGAGTGGCGGCCATAACCCACAGGAACATGTTTTACTCCTTCTATAATCTCAGTTCAGCAGTGATGATGGAACTGATCCTTATCTATTTACATTCCAAAGGAACATGTAACTAATGTTTTTTCTGACAGTTTAGGGACAGAATGGATGTCTCTGTTGTTGTGAGGAGAAGAGACGAGTCAGTGTGGTCTGACAGTTTAGGGACAGAATGGATGTCTCTGTTGTTGTGAGGAGAAGAGACGAGTCAGTGTGGTCTGACAGTTTAGGGACAGAATGGATGTCTCTGTTGTTGTGAGGAGAAGAGACGAGTCAGTGTGGTCTGACAGTTTAGGGACAAAATGGATGTCTCTGTTGTTGTGAGGAGAAGAGACGAGTCAGTGTGGTTGGAGTTATTTGTATTGGGCTGTGACGATGGTCTCAGGGGGAGTTACATTGATTGGTAGGAAAGATTTCAGGAGAGCTCGATAATACAGCTGGTTGTAAAATGCTGTCACCGAAATGTGACTATTATACAGACTATTATACTGTAGGTTATGGTATGTGGTTACAGTTACAGTTAGTTACAGTTAGATACAGTTAGTTAAAGTTAGATACAGTTAGATACAGTTAGTTACAGTTAGATACAGTTAGTTACAGTTGGTTACAGTTGATCCATTCAGAATTAGACATGGTCTTTTTTGTGTTTCATGATCAATACAGTGCTTATTTTAGTGCTATAATGCACCATTTTTGTCCCCAACTTGATGGCACATCTGTATATTCCTAATCCGCACACATCTGTATATTCCTAATCCAGACAGATCATCAGTTAATGTCACGCATATCATGCTTCTGTGTGCCCATCAGGCATTACCAGTTCTGTTAAATGCAACTTCCACTCTCTTGCTGACTGTAGAACTATACACAGGGGAAATACGTCTAGGGTAGTGGTTCCCAACCCTTTTAGGTTAGTGTACCACCAAATGAGTTTTGCTCTGCCCGAGTACCCCTGAAGTACATCCCTCATGTGCATTTTACCTATGGTCTCATGAGTCTTCTCAAGTACCACCTATGGATTGACCAAGTACCCCAGGTTCCTAGTACCTGGTACCTAGTAATGGTCTAGAGAACTAAGGTATTGGTATCATGTATTTTACCCCAGCTGCTGTAATATATTAGAGACTGTGTGTGTCAGCTGGACTGATCCTTAAGACTGTATGTAGACCAGGATATTGTCTGTGTACTGACACACACGGTGTGGTTGACGCATGTACAGTGTGTGTTTTGTTAAAAGGCTGCTCTCCCTCTGACCTCCAAGCTCCATATCCAGCCAATCAGGCCGACAGATGGACGAAGAGATGGACGCTGAGCTCTGGTAGTGAGTGGAGGGGTGGGGCAGGGGGTGTGTGTGAGGATGGGTGGGAGGAGTTTTTTATTTGTTTCCGTTTGGGAGCTTGTCACAAGTGACACTGACGCTTCCTGAACTAGAGACTGCCATTCTACCTGATATTTATATTATCAGCATGTGTAACTATTCTCGTCCTCCTCTTCTGAGGAGGAGTAGTAAGAAGGATCGGAGGACCAATGCGCAGCGTGGTAAGTGTCCATATTGTATTTATTATATGAACACAAAACAAAAACAACGAGAACGAAACGAAACAATCTCAATCAGAGACAACTAACGACACCTGCCTCTGATTGAGAACCATACCAGGCCAAACGCAAAATACAACATAGAAAAACAAACATAGACTGCTCACCCCAACTCACGCCCTGACCATACTAGGTGGGCATCTGGGTGGGCGCCTGTCCGCGGTGGCGGCTCTAGCGCGGGATGTGGACCCCACTTCACCATAGTTTTTCTCTGCCACTTTATCCGCCTCCATGGCCTCTTAAAAACGGCGACCCTCGCCGCCGACCTCGGACTGGGGACCCTAGCCCCGGGTCCCGAATGGACGGGAGATTCTGGCAGCACCGGACGGACGGGAGACTCCGGCAGCTCCGGAGTGAAGGGCGATTCTGGCTGCGCCGGCGTGACGGACGGCTCTGGCAGCTCCTGGCTGACTGACGGCTCTGGCAGCTCCTGGCTGACTGACGGCTTTGGCAGCTCCTGGCTGGCTGACGGCTCTGGCAGCTCCTGGCTGACTGACGGCTCTGGCAGCTCCTGACTGATAGGAGACTCTGGCAGCTCCTGACTGACAGGAGACTCTGGCAGCTCAGGACAGACGGGAGACTCTGACAGTGCTGGGCAGGAGGAAGACTCTGGCAGCACTGGACAGGCGGAAGCACCTGTAGGAAGGAGACGGAGAGACAGCCTGCAGAGTTCTGTCTTACTATCCAGGTCTGTGCCCAAACAATTTCCACCTTTCCAGAAAAATGAGAGGGCCTGGGGAATGGGAGTGGAGCAAGGCACTGCAGGGCCTGGATTAACCTCTACATCACCAGAGGAACAGAGGAGAAGAAGGATAAGGGTATGGCTAAGGGCTATAAGAACTGGTCGTCTAGTACGGTCAGAACAGAGAGTAAAAGGAGCAGGTTTTATGCATAATGTACAGACAAAGGTATGGTAGGATGTGAATACAGTTAAGGTAAACCTAGGCATGACGATGAGAGAGCTATTGTCTCTAGAGACATCAATTAAACCAGGTGAGGTCAATGCATGTGTGGGAGGTGGGACAAGAGGGTTAGCTGAGGCATATTGAGCAGGGCTGGAGGCTCTACAGTAAAATAAGACAATTTGAGCTTCTACTTTTAAAAATCCACCTTTCCAGAAACAAGTCTCTCACCGTTGCCGCTTGCTATCGGCCACCTTCTGACCCCAGCTGTGCCCTGGACACCATATGTGAATTGATTGCCCCACATATATCTTCAGAGCTTGTGCTGTTAGGTGACCTAAACTGGGACATACAACAATCTAAGCTTGATGCCCTCAATCTCACACAAATTATCAATGAACCTACCAGGTACAACCCCAAATCCGTAAACACAGGCATCCTCATCGATATCTGCTGTCTTCAACCAGGATCTCAGCGATCACTGCCTCTGTTAAGGTGCGTGAATGAGGACCCAAAAGCGAACTAACTTAAACAGAGCTTCTTTAATAACTAAACATAGGTAGGCTCAGATAGACCGGCAGATTCCGACAGGACAGGACAAGGTTACAGCAAACATGACGATAGTCTGGCTCAGGCATGAAACACAACAAACAAGAATCCGACAAGGACAGGAACAGAAACAGAGAGAGATATAGGGACCTAATCAGAGGGAAAAAGGGAACAGGTGGGAAACGGGGTGAATGGGTAGTCAGAGGAGACAAGGAACAGCTGGGGGAAAGCGGGGGAGAAAAGGTAACCTAACAACGACCAGCAGAGGGAGACAGGGTGAAGGGAAAGGACAGAGACAAGACACAACATGACAGTACATGACAGTACCCCCCCACTCACCGAGCGCCTCCTGGCGCACTCGAGGAGGAAACCTGGCGGCAACGGAGGAAATCCTCGATCAGCGCACGGTCCAGCACGTCCCGAGAGGGAACCCAACTCCTCTCCTCAGGACCGTACCCCTCCCAATCTACGAGGTACTGGTGACCACGGCCCCGAGGACGCATGTCCAAAATTCTACGGACCCTGTAGATGGGTGCGCCCTCGACAAGGATGGGGGGGGGGGGGGGAAGACGAGCGGGGGCGCGAAGGACGGGCTTGATGCAGGAGACATGGAAGACCGGGTGGACGCGACGAAGGTATCGCGGAAGAAGAAGTCGAACTGCGACAGGATTAATGACCCGAGAAATACGGAACGGACCAATGAACCGCGGGGTCAACTTGCGAGAAGCCGTCTTAAGGGGAAGGTTCTGAGTGGAGAGCCAAACTCTCTGACCGCGACAATATCTAGGACTCTTAATTCTACGCTTATTAGCAGCCCTCACAGTCTGCGTCCTATAACGGCAAAGTGCAGACCTGACCCTCTTCCAGGTGCGCTCGCAACGTTGGACAAAAGCCAGAGCGGAGGGGACGCTGGACTCGGCGAACTGAGATGAGAACAGCGGAGGCTGGTACCCGAGGCTACTCTGAAAAGGAGATAGCCCGGTCGCAGACGAAGGAAGCGAGTTGTGGGCGTATTCTGCCCAGGGGAGCTGTTCTGACCAAGACGCAGGGTTACGAAAAGAAAGACTGCGTAAGATGCGACCAATAGTCTGATTGGCCCGTTCTGCTTGACCGTTAGACTGGGGGTGAAAGCCGGAAGAGAGACTGACGGAAGCCCCAATCAAACGGCAAAACTCCCTCCAAAATTGAGACGTGAATTGCGGACCTCTGTCCGAAACGACGTCTGACGGAAGGCCATGAATTCTGAAAACATTCTCGATGATGATTTGTGCCGTCTCTTTAGCAGAAGGAAGCTTAGCAAGGGGAATGAAATGAGCCGCCTTAGAGAACCTATCGACAACCGTAAGAATAACAGTCTTCCCCGCTGACGAAGGCAGTCCGGTGACAAAATCTAAGGCGATGTGAGACCACGGTCGAGAGGGAATAGGAAGCGGCCTGAGACGGCCGGCAGGAGGAGAGTTACCGGACTTAGTCTGCGCGCAGACCGAACAAGCAGCCACGAAACGACGCGTGTCATGCTCCCGGGTGGGCCACCAAAAACGCTGGCGAATGGAAGCAAGCGTACCCCGAACGCCAGGGTGGCCGGCTAACTTGGCAGAGTGAGCCCACTGAAGAACGGCCAGACGAGTAGGAACGGGAACGAAAAGAAGGTTCCTAGGACAAGCGCGCGGCGACGGAGTGTGAGTGAGCGCTTGTTTTACCTGCCTCTCAATTCCCCAGACAGTCAACCCGACAACACGCCCCTCAGGGAGAATCCCCTCGGGGTCAGTGGAGGCTACTGAAGAACTGAAGAGACGAGACAAAGCATCAGGCTTGGTGTTCTTAGAGCCCGGACGATAAGAAATCACGAACTCGAAACGAGCGAAAAACAGCGCCCAACGCGCCTGACGCGCATTAAGTCGTTTGGCAGAACGGATGTACTCAAGGTTCCTATGGTCAGTCCAAACGACAAAAGGAACGGTCGCCCCCTCCAACCACTGTCGCCATTCGCCTAGGGCTAACCGGATGGCGAGCAGTTCGCGGTTACCCACATCATAGTTACGTTCCGACGGCGACAGGCGATGAGAAAAATACGCGCATGGGTGGACCTTGTCGTCAGAGAGGGAGCGCTGAGAAAGGATGGCTCCCACGCCCACCTCTGACGCGTCAACCTCGACAACAAACTGTCTAGAGACGTCAGGTGTAACAAGGATAGGAGCGGATGTAAAACGATTCTTGAGGAGATCAAAAGCTCCCTGGGCGGAAACGGACCACTTAAAGCACGTCTTGACAGAAGTAAGGGCTGTGAGAGGAGCTGCCACCTGACCGAAATTACGGATGAAACGACGATAGAAGTTCGCGAAGCCGAGAAAGCGCTGCAGCTCGACGCGTGACTTAGGGACGGGCCAATCAATGACAGCTTGGACCTTAGCGGGATCCATCTTAATGCCTTCAGCGGAAATAACAGAACCGAGAAATGTGACGGAGGAGGCATGAAAAGTGCACTTCTCAGCCTTCACAAAAAGACAATTCTCTAAAAGGCGCTGGAGGACACGTCGAACGTGCTGAACATGAATCTGGAGTGACGGTGAAAAAATCAGGATATCGTCAAGGTAAACGAAAACAAAGATGTTCAGCATGTCTCTCAGGACATCATTGACTAATGCCTGAAAGACAGCTGGAGCGTTAGCGAGGCCGAAAGGAAGAACCCGGTATTCAAAGTGCCCTAACGGAGTGTTAAACTCCGTCTTCCACTCGTCCCCCTCCCTGATGCGCACGAGATGGTAAGCGTTACGAAGGTCCAACTTAGTGAAAAACCTGGCTCCCTGCAGGATCTCGAAGGCTGAAGACATAAGAGGAAGCGGATAACGATTCTTCACTGTTATGTCATTCAGCCCTCGATAATCTATGCAGGGGCGCAGAGACCCGTCCTTCTTCTTGACAAAAAAAAACCCCGCTCCGGCGGGAGAGGAGGAGGGGACTATGGTACCGGCGTCAAGAGCTACAGACAAATAATCTTCGAGAGCCTTACGTTCGGGAGCCGACAGAGAGTATAGTCTACCCCGGGGGGGGGTGGTTCCCGGAAGGAGATCAATACTACAATCATACGACCGGTGTGGAGGAAGAGAGGTGGCCCTGGACCGACTGAACACCGTGCGCAGATCGTGATATTCCTCCGGCACCCCTGTCAAATCACCAGGCTCCTCCTGTGAAGAAGAGACAGAGGAAACAGGAGGGATAGCAGACATTAAACATTTCACATGACAAGAGACGTTCCAGGAGAGGATAGAATTACTAGACCAATTAATGGAAGGATTATGACAAACTAGCCAGGGATGGCCCAAAACAACAGGTGTAAAAGGTGAACGAAAAATTAAAAAAGAAATGGTTTCACTATGATTACCAGAAACAGTGAGGGTTAAAGGTAGCGTCTCACGCTGAATCCTGGGGAGAGGACTACCATCCAGGGCGAACAAGGCCGTGGGCTGCTTTAACTGTCTGAGAGGAATGTCATGTTCCCGAGCCCAGGTCTCGTCCATAAAACAGCCCTCCGCCCCAGAGTCTATTAAGGCACTGCAGGAAGCTGACGAACCGGTCCAGCGTAGATGGACCGACAAGGTAGTGCAGGATCTTGAAGGAGAGACAGGAGTAGTAGCGCTCACCAGTAGCCCTCCGCTTACTGACGAGCTCTGGCCTTTTACTGGACATGAAGTGACAAAATGACCAGCGGAACCGCAATAGAGACAGAGGCGGTTGGTGATTCTCCGTTCCCTCTCCTTAGTCGAGATGCGGATACCTCCCAGCTGCATGGGCTCAGCACCCGAGCCGGCAGAGGAAGATGGTAGTGATGCGGAGAGGGAGGCGACGGAGAGCGCGAGCTCCTTTCCACGAGCTCGGTGACGAAGATCAACCCGTCGCTCAATGCGAATAGCGAGTTCAATCAAGGAATCCACGCTGGAAGGAACCTCCCGGGAGAGAATCTCATCCTTTACCTCTGCGCGGAAACCCTCCAGAAGACGAGCGAGCAAGGCCGGCTCGTTCCAGCCACTGGAGACAGCAAGAGTGCGAAACTCAATAGAGTAGTCTGTTATGGATCGATTGCCTTGACATAGGGAAGACAGGGCCCTGGAAGCCTCCTCCCCAAAAACAGATCGATCAAAAACCCGTATCATCTCCTCCTTAAAGTCCTGATACTGGTTAGTACACTCAGCCCTTGCCTCCCAGATTGCCGTGCCCCACTCACGAGCCCGTCCAATAAGGAGAGATATGACGTAGGCGACACGAGCAGTGCTCCTGGAGTAAGTGTTGGGCTGGAGAGAAAACACAATATCACACTGGGTGAGGAACGAGCGGCATTCAGTGGGCTCCCCAGAGTAACACGGCGGGTTATTGATTCTGGGCTCCGGAGATTCGAAAGCCCTGGAAGTGGCCGGTGGATCGAGGCGGAGATGGTGAACCTGTTCTGTGAGGTTGGAGACTTGGGTGGCCAGGGTCTCAACGGCATGTCGAGCAGCAGACACTTCCTGCTCGTGTCTGCCTAGCATCGCTCCCTGGATCCCGACGGCTGAGTGGAGAGGATCCGAAGTCGCTGGGTCCATTCTTGGTCGGATTCTTCTGTTAAGGTGCGTGAATGAGGACCCAAAAGCGAACTAACTTAAACAGAGCTTCTTTAATAACTAAACATAGGTAGGCTCAGATAGACCGGCAGATTCCGACAGGACAGGACAAGGTTACAGCAAACATGACGATAGTCTGGCTCAGGCATGAAACACAACAAACAAGAATCCGACAAGGACAGGAACAGAAACAGAGAGAGATATAGGGACCTAATCAGAGGGAAAAAGGGAACAGGTGGGAAACGGGGTGAATGGGTAGTCAGAGGAGACAAGGAACAGCTGGGGGAAAGCGGGGGAGAAAAGGTAACCTAACAACGACCAGCAGAGGGAGACAGGGTGAAGGGAAAGGACAGAGACAAGACACAACATGACAGTACATGACAGCCTCATTGCTTGCGTACGTAATGGTCAGCGATCAAACGACCACCCCTCATCACTGTCAAACGCTCCTTAAAACACTTCAGCGAGCAGGCCTTTCTAATCAACCTGGCCCAGGTATCCTGGAAGGATATTGACCTAATGCCTGGTTATTCTTTAAAAGCGCTTTCCTCACAATCTTAAATGAGCATGCCCCATTCAAAAAATGTAGAACCAGGAACAGATTTGGCCCGTTGTTCACTCCAGACCTGACTGCCCTTGACCAGCACAAAAACATCCTGTGGCGTACGACATTAGCACCCCACGATATGCAACTTTTCAGGGACGTTAGGAACCAATATACACAGGCAGTTAGGAAAGCAAAGGCTAGATTTTTCAAACATAAATTTGCATCCTGCAGCACAAACTCCAAAATGTTCTGGGACACCCCCTCTTCAAAGGGGGAGACACTCTAGACCCAAACTGCTACAGACCTATATCTATCCTACCCTGCCTTTCTAAGTTCTTCGAAAGCCAAGTCAACAAACAGATCACCCACCATTTCGAAACCCACCGTACCTTCTCCGCTATGCAATCTGGTTTCCAAGCTGTCATGGGTGCACCTCAGCCATGCTCAAGGTCCTAAACGATATCATAACCGCCATCAATAAGAGATTCATCAACCTGGCCAAGGATTTCGACTCTGTCAATCACCACATCCTAATTAGCAGACTCAACATTCTTGGTTTCTCAAATGACTACCTCGCCTGGTTCACCAACTATTTCTCAGATAGAGTTCAGTGTGTCAAATCGGAGGGCCTGTTGTCCGGACCTCTGGCAGTCTCTACGGAGCTGCCACAGGTTTCAATTCTCGGGCTGACTCTTTTCTCTGTATACATCAATGACGTCGCTCTTGCTGCTGGGGATTCTCTAATCCACCTCTACGCAGACGACACCATTCTGTATACTTCTGGCGCTTCTTTGGACACTGTGTTAACTAACCTCCAGACGCACTTCAATGCCATACAACTCTCCTTCCGTGGCCTCCAACTGCTCTTAAATGCAAGTAAAACTTGCTCTTCAACCGATCGCTGCCCGCACCCGCCCACCTGTCCAGCATCACTACTCTACTACAAATACTATAAATACCTAGATGTCTGGTTAGACTGTAAACTCTCCTTCCAGACTCACATTAATCTTCTCCAATCCAAAATGTAATCTATAATTGGCTTCCTATTTCACAACAAAGCATCCTTCACTCATGCTGCCAAACATACCTTCGTAAAACTGACCATCCTGCCGATCCTTGACTTCAGCGACGTCATTTACAAAATAGCCTCCAACACTCTACTCAGCAAATTATATGCAGTCTATCACAGTGCCATCCGTTTTGTCACCAAAGCCCCATATACTACCCACCACAGCAACCGGTATTCTCTCGTTGGTTAGCCCTCGCTTCATATTCGACGCCAAACACACTGGCTCCAGGTCATCTATAAGTCTTTTTTAGGTAAAGCCCAGCCTTATCTCAGCTCATTGGTCACCATAGCAGCACCCACCCGTTGCACGCGCTCCAGCAGGTATATTTCACTGGTCAACCCAAAGCCAATTCCTCCTTTGGCCGCCTTTCCTTCCAGTTCTCTTCTGCCAATGGCTGGAACGAATTGCAAGAATCACTGAAGCTGGAGACTGTCATGCCCTGACCTTAGAGCTTTTTATGTCTCTTTTTGGGGTTTGGTCAGGGTGTGATTTGGGTGGGCATTCAATGTTCTATTTTCGATGTTTTCTATTTCTTTGTTTTGGCCGGGTATGATTCTCAATCAGGGACAGCTGTCTATCGTTGTCTCTGATTGGGAACCATACTTAGGTAGCCCTTTTCCCTCCTTTCTGTGTTGGAAGTTAACTTTGTTTGTGGCACTTAGCCCTTAAGCTTCACAATTGTTTTTGTATGGTTTATTGTTTTTGTCGGCGTCTTCCTAATAAAAAGGAATATGTACGCTCACAACGCTGTGCTTTGGTCCTCTTCATTCGACGTCTGTGACAGAGACCCATATCTCCCTCACTAACTTTAAGCACCAGCTGTCAGAGCAGCTCGCAGATCACTGCACCGGTACATAGCCCATCTGTAAATAGCCCATCCAACTACCTCATCCCCATACTGTTATTTATTTATTTGCTCCTTTGCACCCCAGTATCTCTACATGTACAGTCATCTTCTGCACATCTATCACTCCAGTGTTTAATTGCTATATTGTAATTATTTCACTACTATGGCCTATTTATTGCCTTACCTCCCTTATCCTACCTCTTTTGCACACACTGTATATAGACTATTTTTCTCTATTGTGTTATTGACTGTATGTTTTTTTATTCCATGTGTAACTCTGTGTTTGTGTCACACTGCTATGCTTTATCTTGGCCAGGTCGCAGTTGTAAATGAGAACTTGTTCTCAACTAGCCTACCTGGTTAAATAAAGGTGAAATACATTTTAAAAAGTCACAGCACTGTCCCAAATGGCACCCTATATAGAGCTGCGAGGAGTAACAGCGTAACCTATTTTGCTAGCTACCATGACAAAGACCAAAGCCAGTGGGAGTACCTTTGAGGACAGTGGTGTCTCTCTATCACACATGAAGGATCTTTTAAACAAACAAAATTAGTTCCACAAGCAGTTGTTACAACAACAAGAAAATAGCTTAAAGTGTTTTGTCCAAATACTGGTGGAGTCAACTAATAAAAGAATGGACGACCTGACCAGAGCAGTACAGGACCTGAACAGTTTTCAGTTCTTCCAGGGTCAGCTCGATGAGTTGAAACCAGAGAACGGCAAGTTGACAGCAATCTGTAAGTCATTGAGAGAGGACATCAGTTCTGTGTGTGAATCCATGATAACAATGATGGATTAATCAGATAAATTTTATTTTATTTTATTTAACCTTTAACCAGGAACGGCACATTGAGATTAAAATCTATTTTTCAAGAGCGCCCTGGCCAACATTACAGACATGACAAAATACAGACAGACAACATGAAAAACTACAAGTAATCTAGTAAAAAAACATTAAATTCACAAGAGTATAAAACAGCAAATTAAAAACATTGACAGGTCAGGGAATCAGCCTCAAAATCCTTCATCAGTGATTTAAAAACACCAATCGGGACAAGTTCTTCCAGTTTAAAAGTATTTTGTAAGGTGTTCCAAGACGATGGCGCACAGTACATAAAAGCCCTTTTACCAAATTCAGTTCGGACATTTGGAACAGTTAGCAGGATAAAGTCAAGCGAACGAAGAGAGTACCCACCACACATTTCTGAACAATAAAAATGCCCAAATAAAAAGGTAGTAAACCCAAAATGGCTTTGTAAATAAAAGTATACCAGTGACTGAGCCTACGAGTGACTAGAGAAGGCCAGCCAACCCTGGTATACAAAGTGCAGTGGTGCGTAAGGGTTTTGCAGTTTAAAATAAATCTCAAAGTGCCATGGTGTGTCAATTGATCTCAAACACTGAGTGGAAGCATTCATATATAAAATATCCCCATAGTCTAGTAAAGGCATAAATGTTGCTGATACTAGCCTCCTTCTGGCTTCAAAAGAAAAACAGGCCTTATTCCTAAAATAAAATCCCAATTTCAGCTTCAATTTTTTTGTAAGTTGTTGAATATGCAATTTAAAAGAGAGGCCGTCATCAATTAAAATTCCAAGATATTTATATGAGGTTACAACCTCAATCTGACAGGTAGTAATAGGTGAAAGGTTCAGAGGTCTATTTCTTGCATTAGAAAACACCATTAGTTTAGTTTTCTTAGTATTGAGGATAAGCTTCAATTGACACAAAGTATGTTGAACAGTATAAAAAGCAGTTTGCATGTTCTGGAAAGCTTTTGTAAGAGACGATACACAATAGTAAATAACAGTATCATCAGCATAAAAATGAAGTTGTGCATTTTGGACATTTTTGTCTAAATAATTTATATAAATATTGAATAAGAAAGGACCAAGTACAGAGCCTTGGGGCACACCATTCAAGACAGACAATTTAACAGACATAAGCTCATCAAATTGAGTGCACTGAGTTCTATCAGACAGATAGTTAGCAAACCATGCAACTGCATGCTCCGAAAGACCTACACTCGACAATCTCTGCCTTAGTATAGCATGATCAACTGTATCAAACGCCTTAGAGAGATCAATAAAAAGTGAGACGCAGTGCTGTTTTTTGTCAATGGCTTCAGTGATATCATTTAAAACTTTCATGGCTGCTGTAATTGTGCTATGCTTCTTCCTGAAGCCCGATTGGTACATTGATAAAAGAGAGTTAGTAAATAAAAACTATTTTAGCTGTTCACTTACAAGGGTTTCAAGTATTTTCACCAGGGGTGACAGCTTTGAGATTGGCCTATAATTATTTAAAAGAGCTGGATCTCCCCCTTTTAAAAGTGGTAGGACAAATGCTGATTTCCAGATCTTTGGAATTTCATTACATTCCAGGGTTAGATTGAACAGAGATGTAAGTGGTTCAGCTATGAAATCAGCTGCCAGGTTTAAAAAGCAGGGATCCAAAAGATCAGGACCTGCAGGCTTTCTCTGATCTAAGGATTTCAAGGGACAATCAAGTGACATTTAAGTGACACTGACAACATGGTCGTGGACGGAATTACAGAATCTCCACATGAGACCTGGACGGAGTCTGAGGACAAAGTAAGGGAAATGATCTCTGAGAAATTGTAGATGGACCACAGGAAGATTGAAGTGGAGTGCGCCCACAGGACTGGAAAACCCACCACATGCCTGTTGACAGGCCCAGGCCGACAGTGGTCAAGTTCCTGAGGTTCAAGGACAAGGTAGCTGTTCTGGAAAAAGCCAAGAACTTGAGAGGAAAGATTATCTTCTTCAATGAGGACTATCCTGAAGCTGTGCGCCAGAAGAGGAAAGAACTGATCTCACCCATGAAAGCTGCCAGAGTGAGTGGGGACATTGCTTACATCTGCTATGACAGGTTCATTGTCCACCCACCCTCCCAGAAGCCTGTGGGAGATGAGAGAGCCAAGCTTATGGGTTCATAGCTTCAACCCAGCAGAACACACTTACACACACACCAATTGATTAAAAAAAAGATATTGCTTTGTCTGCTCTTTTCGCTATTATGTCTATCTCTGATTAGTTACCCAGGAAAGGGCTGAAAATAGCCCATATTAATATATGTAGCCTTAGAAATAAGGGTCATGAAATCAGTAACTTGCTAACATCAGACAACATTCTTATATTAGCCATTTCTGAGACTCACTTAGATAATTCATTTGATGATACAGCAGTAAGAATACAAGGATATAACATCTATAGAAGAGACATAAATGCTTATGGGTGACGTGTTGCTGTATATATTCAGACCCATATCCCTGTAATGCTTTAGAAAAGATCTCATGTCACATGTCATTGAAGTGTTGTGGTTGCAGGTTCACTTGGTACATCTAAAGCATTTTCTTTTGGGGTGTTGCTTTAGGCCACCAAGTGTAAACAGTCAGTGTCTAAATAATATGTGTGGAATGCTTGATAGTGTATGTGATGTTAACAGAGAGGTCTACTTTCTTGGGGACCTGAATATTGACTGGTTTTCATCAAGCTGTCTGTAACCAGTGCCTGTAATCTGGTTCAGGTTATTAATCAATCTACCAGGGTGTTTACAAACACTACAGGAACAAGATCATCCACTTGTATCGATCACATTTTTACTAATACTATAGAACTCTGTTCTAATGCTGTATTTGTACCCATTGGAGTACAATGATCACAATACAGTGATCACAATACAATGGTCACAATACAATGATCACAATACAATGGCTATATCCAGGAAAGCCAAAGTTCCAACAGCTGGGACTAAAATAGTGTATAAGAGATTATACAAAAGATGCTGTGACTCTTGCTGTGACTCTTATGTGGATGATGTTAATTAACAAATATGTGTTGGTCTGATGTGATTAATGAGGAGCATCGAGACGGTGCACTTTATGAATTTATGAAATTGCTTCTTCCAATTATTGATAAACATGCACCTGTTAAGAAACTGACTGTTAGAACTGTTAAGGCTCCATGGATTGAAGAGGAATTTAAAAACTGTATGGTTGAAAGAGATAGGGATAATGGAGTGGTGAATAAGTCTGGCTGCACATTTGACTGGCTGGCTTACTGCAAATTGAGAAATGATTTGACTAAACTCAACAAAAAGAAGAAACTGTATTATGAAGGCCAGATCAATGATATAAAGAATGATGGAAAATAAATTTTGGAGAATTTTAAATCAAATGATGGGCAGAAAGACAAATTCAACTCCATCTTTTATTGAATCAGATGGCTTATTCATCACAAAACCATTTGATGTTGCCAATTATTTTAATGATTACTTCATTGGCAAAGTGGGAAATCTTAGTCAGGAAATGCCAACAACGAACAGTGAGCCCTCGTATTCATGCATAAAAAAACAAATAATGAAAGAAAACCATTGCAAGTTTGAATTTTGTCAAATCAGTGTGGGAGAGGTGGAAAGATGACTGTTATTGATCAATAATGACAAACCTCCTGGCAATGACAACTTAGATGGAAAGCTACTGAGGATGGTAGCTGACTCTATAACCACTCCTATCTGTCATATCTTTAATCTGAGCATAGAGGACAGACTTTGTCCTCAGACCTGGAGGGAAGCCAAAGTCATTCCGCTACCCAAAAGTGGTAAAGTGGCCTTTACTGGTTCTAACAGCAGACCTATCAGCTTGCTGCCAGCTCTTACCAAACTGTTGGGAAAAATGGTGTTTGACCAAATACAATGCTATTTCTCTGTTTACAAATTAACAATAGACTTTCGGCATGCTTATAGAGAAGGGCACTCAACATCTACTGCACTGACACAAATGACTGATGATTGGTTGAAAGAAATGAATACTAAGAAGATTGTGGGAGCTGTACTGTTTCGATTTCAGTGTAGCCTTTGATATTATTGACCATAACTTGTTGTTGAAAAAACTTCTGTGTTATGGCTTTTCAACCTCTGCCATATCATGGATTCGGAGCTATCTATCTTATAGAACTCAAAGTGTTTTCTTTAATGGAAGCTTCTCTAATGTCAAACATGTAAAGTGTGGTGTACCGCAGGGCAGCTCTCTAGGCCCTCTATTTTCTATTTTTACCAATGACCTGCCACTGGCATTTAACAAAACATGTGTGTCCATATGTGCTGATGAGTCAACCAAATACGCATCAGCAACCACAGCTAATGAAGTCACTGAAATCTTTAACAAAGACTGTTTTGGAATGGGTGGTCAGTAGTAAACTTGTCCTGAACATCTCTAAAACTAAGAGCATTGTATTCGGTACAAATCATTCCCTAAGTTCTAGACCTCAGCTGAATCTGGTAATGAATGGTGTGGCTGTTGAACAAGTATCCGTAATAAAGAGATGCTCTGCTTTTTTGACACCACACAAGCAAGTTCTGCAGGCCATAGTTTGATCTAATCTTGATTATTGTCCAGTTGTGTGGTCAGGTGCTGCAAGGAAAGACCTAGTTAAGCTGCAGCTGGCCCTGAACAGAGTGGCAAGTCATGCTTTTCATTGTAATCAGAGGGCTGACATAAATACTATGCCAGTCTCTCTTGGCTAAGAGTTGAGGAGAGACTGACTGCATCACCTCTTCTTTTTATAAGAAACATTAATGTGTTGAAAATCAAATTGTTTGCATAGTCAACTTACACACAGCTCTGACACAGACCCTTACCCCAGCTGTTCATGTCTATTAACATTCTGTATTATGTAATGTTTCATGTTTTGTGGGGACCCCAGGAAGAGTAACTGCTGCTTTTGCAATAGCTAGTGGGGATGCTAATAAAATACCAAATACATATAGTGCACTACTTTGAGGGCCCTGGTCAAAAGAAGCACACTATATAGGGTACCATTTGGGACGAAGACACTAACACAGTTTAATTATAGACGAGCTGCCACCACTTCTCATCTGTGTCCAGAAACATCAAACCCTTGCTGATAGATAGATGGACTAATTTAGCTTCAGCTCCTGAGTGGCACTGAGGTCTAAGGCACTGCATCTCAGTGCTAGAGACGTCACCACAGACCCTGATTCGATTCCATGCAGTATAAACAACCGGTCATGATTGGGAGTCCCATAGGGCAGCCCACAATTGGCCCAGCATCGTCCGGGTTTGGATTTGGCCGGGGTAGGCAGTCATTGTAAATAAGAATTTGTTCTTAACTGACTAAATAAAGGTTACATAAAATAAAAAGCTTGTACTTGCTATGACTGACTTTGTTGATAACTACTTTATTGAGGGAAGATGGATTTGCTATGACTGTGATATGTGGTTGTCTCACCTAGCTATCTTAAGATCAATGCACTAATTGTAAGCCGTTCTGGATAAGAGCGTCTGCTAAATTTCTTTCAGTACTCAGCCCACCAGCCCCTTTCTCAGCCAGCACAACAAGGATCACACAGCTCTCCATGGCAACACTATGCTTATTCATACCAAACATTACCCACATACACCTGCGCGTGGGACAAGCTAAGATACAATAAGTCATCTTGAAGGTGTCACAGCTCCAACTATGTAAAAATATTCTTAACCCACGCAATATATTAGAAGAAAATTAACCAGTGCCATGGCAATCTTTGAAGATGTTGCATCAGGTAAATCAGACTGATGGAATAAAGCTAATAACCAAATTGCCAAAGCGGGAGACCCTGAAGCATCAAGAAGACCCTCAAGCATCAAGAAGACCCTCAAGCATCAGGGAGACTCTCACGCATCAAGGAGACCTTCAAGCATCAGGGAGACCCTCAAGCATCAGGGAGCCCCTCAAGCATCAAGGAGCCCCTCAAGCATCAAGAAGACCCTCAAGCATCAAGAAGACCCTCAAGCATCAGGGAGACTCTGAAGCATCAAGGAGACCTTCAAGCATCAGGGATACCCTCAAGCATCAGGGAGCCCCTCAAGCATCAAGGAGCCCCTCAAGCATCGGGGAGATCCTGGAGCGTCAAGGAGACCCTGGAGCATCAAGGAGACCCTCAAGCATCAAGGAGACCCTCAAGCATCAGGGAGACCCTCAAATATCAGGGAGACCCTCGAACAACAAGGAGACCCTCAAGCATCAGGGAGACCCTCGACTAACAGGGAGACCTTCAAGCATCAGGGAGACCTTCAAGCATCAGGGAGACCCTCACTCATCAGGGAGACCCTGGAGTGTCAAGGAGACCCTGGAGCGTCAAGGTGTCCCTCAAGAATCAGGGAGACCCTTGAGCATCAGGGAGACCCTCAAGCGTCAGGGAGACCCTGGACCGTCAAGGAGACCCTTAAGCATCAAGGAGGCCCTTAAGCATCAGGGAGACCCTCGACCAACAGAGAGACCCTCAAGCATCAGGGAGACCCTAGACCAACAGGGAGAACCTCAAGCATTAGTTCATGATGAGAAGGGCATTTAAACCCAAACCCCTGTGTGTGATGATTGCGATCATACACTAGCATGGTGACAATTTCTCTTACACTCCTCTCTCTCTCTCTGTCTCTCTCGCTCTCTCTCTCCCTCTCTCTCTCACCCTCCTCTCTCTCTATCTCTCTCTCTCTCCCTCTCTCTCTCTCCTTCTGACAGTTTGAATAGGATCTAAGGCTCCAGAAATGAGTTCCACTGAGCAGTAGAATGCCTGACATTCCGTTTCCTGCAGTCAAAGTACCTAGTGGGTGGAATGATATTAATATTTTCCATAATTCATTAATTAATATTAATAATTAAAAACTATGCAGAAAATCTGGTGTTTCTATGTCAAACGGTTTTGTTGTATGTCAGTCTTCTGTCATGTATATAAAGTCTAATTCTGGGATGGAAACTCCAAATTGAATACATTTTAATTCTATATCTGACATGGTACCAGACAGGTGTCTTCTTTTTTTAAAGTCCATAACCATGTGTCTGAGGTGTATACTTTTGTTTCAAAGTAGATTTGTTTAAGACTACCAGGAATCACTCTCTGTGACCCTGATTTAGCCCACTGCAATAAAAGGCTAACACCAATTACAAGACTGATCACGGTCAGAGTGTTAAATAGTCAGGGTTGCAGGTGTGATTGCAGGGTATCGTGAAAATCATAGGCTCCGAGCTCCAACATGCAGTACTAAATGAAATAAAAGAATGAAAATGGTAATAAACAACAATATCATAACAACTGTAGCAGTGATGAATGAATAAATGTCCATTGGCGTAATGCAACAACAGAGAAGGCTTTGTACCCACAGGGTGGATAGAACCGCAGCATGATACGTTGACACAAGTTCAGGCCACAGAACATAAACACTGGCCTAGTGCTTTTAACCCAGTTTCACTTTAAAACTCATTTAACAGCAGAGTGCTTATTCTGCTATGATTTGCTGCAAAATGTTGTGAAAATTCCCCACATAACATAAGATATTAATCATGCACTGCATGTTTTCTTATCAACACGAATCCCAAACTGACGGTCCTAATCATTTGTTTTGAATGTTCTAGTAGAGTAAACATCCAGATGGTGGCAACGAAAATGTTATGTTCAATTTAAAGGGATTTATGTACTGGATTATGAAGCCCTGTAGAGCACTATGTATGTGGATCCAAAGTGATGGAGTTGATTTAGGGTTGAATAAAGTACTTATTAAATGTCTTTCTCCAAAACGTTCATCTCTGTGTTGTGTTATATAACAGCTGCCTCTGCATATGGTACTCAGAGTGGCTGGGGAGCAACGACCCATCGCTTTATACAGATTACTGTACTGCTCTGCAGAGCAAACCCTGAGAGAGAGAGGCTCTCTTAACTACAGCTCTGAGAAAAACAAAAATGCTCTTTCTTTCTCTTCTTTGTCTTAATAAAAGAGAGAGAGAGCGAGAGAGAGGGAGAGAGAGAGAGAGAGAGAGAGAGAGAGAGAGAGAGAGAGGGAGGGAGAGAGAGAGAGAGAGAGAGAGAGAGAGAGAGAGAGAGAGAGAGAGAAAGAGACTATAGGGTTCTCTGAAGATGTGACAGATGCTTCATTCTACCAGACATTCTATACTGCACTTGAGGTCTGGGTTGCTATGTGTGTCTGTGCTTTTGACTTTGTTGCCCTATTTGTCTTGCGCACTTTCCTTTGCACTGTCTGTCTTCTCAACTCTTCTCTATGCATCTGTCTGATTGCTTGTCTGCCCTCTCTGTGTGCCTCCTTCGAACCAGCAGCAGCTGATGCCCTGCCTTAAAAGTCATGAACAGTCAAAATCATGTTTTTCATGAAATGTTATGATATTTGAAGGAAACCAGATCAAAGTATGATGACCAAAATATGAAAAAAGACGGATGTTTCTACATTGATCAAGTTTGATCATAAAGTTACTGGTCCCCTCCCCCATGTCAAACACTTTGATGAATTATTAAGGGGACAAGGTGACATCACCTTAACTCTCACCTTAATACACCAGTGGTAACATGATATTCTCTTACCTAATTTAAATATGTACCGCCTTGCAACCAACATCGTGGAAGGCGTGTTTGCAGAGGGGCGTGGTTTATATAGCTAGATAACTACTCTACTGGTGCCAAAATGTGACTGTAGGATGTCAACAAATATCATTCAAAGTTTACCCTATTCATCTATGCCAAAGATACTGATGTTTCCCCTTTCATCTGTGTCTAGTTACTGGCTAGCTAGGTCTTCATCTGTGTCTGGTGTTAGCTAGTTACTGGCTAGCTAGGTCTTCATCTGTGTCTGGTGTTAGCTAGTTACTGGCTAGCTAGGTCTTCATCTGTGTCTGGTGTTAGCTAGTTACTGGCTAGCTAGGTCTTCTGCCAGCATGGAACAAAATGGGGGACATTCAAAACTCTGACGCAGTTGTCAAGCCAACAAAAGTTATGCCAAATGGGAGATGTACATATCCTAAACAGAATTTCAATATTGTTTGTATTAGAGTTGCTTTGTGTATCACTACATTAGCTTGTGATGATTTTACTGCAACACTGCTCGCTGCATCCAAGTTGCTTGACATAGGTATTTCAAAGAGCTGTCAGTCAAGGCAAGCTCATGATTATAAGCTCCCTGCGCACTCAAGTTGTCTTTTCAAACTCACTGGTACTGTAGTTAGCCATGAGAGAAAAAGTACTTTTCAGGATGACTGTTCAGGACCTTTAAGCTGTGCCTAGTATTGCCCATTCAAATCTACCTCATTCAAATCTTCCTCAGTCAAATCAACCTTGTTCAAATCTACCTCAGTCAAATCTACCTCAGTCAAATCTACCTCAGTCAAATCTACCTCATTCAAATCTACCTCATTCAAATCAACCTCATTCAAATCAACCTCATTCAAATCTGCCTCATTCAAATCTGCCTCATTCAAATCAACCTCATTCAAATCAAATCAAATCAAATCAAATGTATTTATATAGCCCTTCGTACATCAGCTGATATCTCAAAGTGCTGTACAAATCAAATCAAAATCAAATCAAATTTTATTTGTCACATACACATGGTTAGCAGATGTTAATGCGAGTGTAGCGAAATGCTTGTGCTTCTAGTTCCGACAATGCAGTAATAACCAACAAGTAATCTAACTAACAATTCCAAAACTACTGTCTTGTACACAGTGTGAGGGGATAAAGAATATGTACATAAGGATATATGAATGAGTGATGGTACAGAGCAGCATAGGCAGATACAGTAGATTGTATCGAGTACAGTATATACATATGAGATGAGTATGTAAACAAAGTGGCATAGTTAAAGTGGCTAGTGATACATGTATTACATAAGGATACAGTCGATGATATAGAGTACAGTATATACGTATGCCTATGAGATGAATAATGTAGGGTAAGTAACATTATATAAGGTAGCATTGTTTAAAGTGGCTAGTGATATATTTACATCATTTCCCATCAATTCCCATTATTAAAGTGGCTGGAGTTGAGTCAGTGTCAGTGTGTTGGCAGCAGCCACTCAGTGTTAGTGGTGGCTGTTTAACAGTCTGATAGCCTTGAGATAGAAGCTGTTTTTCAGTCTCTCGGTCCCAGCTTTGATGCACCTGTACTGACCTCGCCTTCTGGATGATAGCGGGGTGAACAGGCAGTGGCTCGGGTGGTTGATGTCCTTGATGATCTTTATGGCCTTCCTGTGACATCGGGTGGTGTAGGTGTCCTGGAGGGCAGGTAGTTTGCCCCCGGTGATGCGTTGTGCAGACCTCACTACCCTCTGGAGAGCCTTACGGTTGAGGGCGGAGCAGTTGCCGTACCAGGCGGTGATACAGCCCGCCAGGATGCTCTCGATTGTGCATCTGTAGAAGTTTGTGAGTGCTTTTGGTGACAAGCCGAATTTCTTCAGCCTCCTGAGGTTGAAGAGGCGCTGCTGCGCCTTCTTCACAATGCTGTCTGTGTGAGTGGACCAATTCAGTTTGTCTGTGATGTGTATGCCGAGGAACTTAAAACTTGCTACCCTCTCCACTACTGTTCCATCGATGTGGATAGGGGGGTGTTCCCTCTGCTGCTTCCTGAAGTCCACAATCATCTCCTTAGTTTTGTTGACGTTGAGTGTGAGGTTATTTTCCTGACACCACACTCCGAGGGCCCTCACCTCCTCCCTGTAGGCCGTCTCGTCGTTGTTGGTAATCAAGCCTACCACTGTTGTGTCGTCCGCAAACTTGATGATTGAGTTGGAGGCGTGCGTGGCCACGCAGTCGTGGGTGAACAGGGAGTACAGGAGAGGGCTCAGAACGCACCCTTGTGGGGCCCCAGTGTTGAGGATCAGCGGGGAGGAGATGTTGTTGCCTACCCTCACCACCTGGGGGCGGCCCGTCAGGAAGTCCAGTACCCAGTTGCACAGGGCGGGGTCGAGACCCAGGGTCTCGAGCTTGATGACGAGCTTGGAGGGTACTATGGTGTTGAATGCCGAGCTGTAGTCAATGAACAGCATTCTCACATAGGTATTCCTCTTGTCCAGATGGGTTAGGGCAGTGTGCAGTGTGGTTGAGATTGCATCGTCTGTGGACCTATTTGGGCGGTAAGCAAATTGGAGTGGGTCTAGGGTGTCAGGTAGGGTGGAGGTGATATGGTCCTTGACTAGTCTCTCAAAGCACTTCATGATGACGGAAGTGAGTGCTACGGGGCGGTAGTCGTTTAGCTCAGTTACCTTAGCTTTCTTGGGAACAGGAACAATGGTGGCCCTCTTGAAGCATGTGGGAACAGCAGACTGGTATAGGGATTGATTGAATATGTCCGTAAACACACCGGCCAGCTGGTCTGCGCATGCTCTGAGGGCGCGGCTGGGGATGCCGTCTGGGCCTGCAGCCTTGCGAGGGTTAACACGTTTAAATGTCTTACTCACCTCGGCTGCAGTGAAGGAGAGACCGCAAGTTTTCGTTGCAGGCCGTGTCAGTGGCACTGTATTGTCCTCAAAGCGGGCAAAAAAGTTATTTAGTCTGCCTGGGAGCAGGACATCCTGGTCCGTGACTGGGCTGGATTTCTTCCTGTAGTCCGTGATTGACTGTAGACCCTGCCACATGCCTCTTGTGTCTGAGCCGTTGAATTGAGATTCTACTTTGTCTCTGTACTGACGCTTAGCTTGTTTGATAGCCTTGCGGAGGGAATAGCTGCACTGTTTGTATTCGGTCATGTTACCAGACACCTTGCCCTGATTAAAAGCAGTGGTTCGCACTGAAACCCAGCCTAAAACCCCAAACAGCAAGCAATGCAGGTGTAGAAGCACGGTGGCTAGGAAAAACTCCCTAGAAAGGCCAAAACCTAGGAAGAAACCTAGAGAGGAACCAGGCTATGTGGGGTGGCCAGTCCTCTTCTGGCTGTGCCAGGTGGAGATTATAACAGAACATGGTCAAGATGTTCAAATGTTCATAAATGACCAGCATGGTCGAATAATAATAAGGCAGAACAGTTGAAACTGGAGCAGCAGCACAGTCAGGTGGACTGGGGACAGCAAGGAGTCATCATGTCAGGTATTCCTGGGGCATGGTCCTAGGGCTCAGGTCCTCCAGGAGAGAGAAAGAAATAGAGAATTAGAGAGAGCACATGTGGGATGGCCAGTCCTCTTCTGGCTGTGCCGGGTGGAGATTATAACAGAACATGGCCAAGATGTTCAAATGTTCATAAATGACCAGCATGGTCAAATAATAATAAGGCAGAACAGTTGAAATCAACCTCATTCAAATCTACCTCATTCAAATCTACCTCAGTCAAATCTACCTCAGTCAAATCAACCTCATTCAAATCTACCTCATTCAAATCTACCTCATTCAAATCTACCTCAGTAAAATCTACTTCTACTGCAACACTCTGATGTTCACTCCTGATCTCTCATCAACTTTCTTAACTGATGTTAAAAAAAGGTAGAAAATCTGCTATTCCACTCACTTACCCGGAGCAACAGATCTATAACATGAACATAAAAACAGAACCAAAACGTACTTATCCACTTCAGTTGAGCCCAAATGCTTTCATAAACAATCCTCACATTTCATACACATACTGTATGATTACTGTACTTGAGCACAATATGAACTGTAGTGGGCCTTTAATATAATATAATCTACAGTTTCTGTATCTAAACCACACAGACACCTGTGTCTTATCAGCTACAGTATAATGAATGAATGAATAAATTACATTTTATTTTCGTGCTAAATCGCCAATTGGCAACTCATCCCTTATTGGATTAATTGACACAGAAACAAACATTACAATGATTCACTATGGTAATTAAATTATCATTCTTCTTCCGGTGTTCTCTGCATTGCTCATAAAGAGTGAAAAAATAAGAATTAAAAGTAAATCAATACATAATAATAAATAAGGTTATCCAAACAATAATTGTATACCTAGAGCAGTACAATAATACACATGCATATATACATACATACACACTGCATATACAGTGCCTTGCGAAAGTATTCGGCCCCCTTGAACTTTGCGACCTTTTGCCACATTTCAGGCTTCAAACATAAAGATATAAAACTGTATTTTTTTGTGAAGAATCAACAACAAGTGGGACACAATCATGAAGTGGAACGACATTTATTGGATATTTCAAACTTTTTTAACAAATCAAAAACTGAAAAATTGGGCATGCAAAATTATTCAGCCCTCTTAAGTTAATACTTTGTAGCGCCACCTTTTGATGTGATTACAGCTGTAAGTCGCTTGGGGTATGTCTCTATCAGTTTTGCACATCGAGAGACTGACATTTTTTCCCATTCCTCCTTGCAAAACAGCTCGAGCTCAGTGAGGTTGGATGGAGAGCATTTGTGAACAGCAGTTTTCAGTTTTTTCCACAGATTCTCGATTGGATTCAGGTCTGGACTTTGACTTGGCCATTCTAACACCTGGATATGTTTATTTTTGAACCATTCCATTGTAGATTTTGCTTTATGTTTTGGATCATTGTCTTGTTGGAAGACAAATCTCCGTCCCAGTCTCAGGTCTTTTGCAGACTCTATCAGGTTTTCTTCCAGAATGGTCCTGTATTTGGCTCCATCCATCTTCCCATCAATTTTAACCATCTTCCCTGTCCCTGCTGAAGAAAAGCAGGCCCAAACCATGATGCTGCCACCACCATGTTTGACAGTGGGGATGTTGTGTTCAGGGTGATGTGCTGTGTTGCTTTTACGCCAAACATAACGTTTTGCATTGTTGCCAAAAAGTTCAATTTTGGTTTCATCTGACCTTCTTCCACATGTTTGGTGTGTCTCCCAGGTGGCTTGTGGCAAACTTTAAACAACACTTTTTATGGATATCTTTAAGAAATGGCTTTCTCCTTGCCACTCTTCCATAAAGGCCAGATTTGTGCAATATACGACTGATTGTTGTCCTATGGACAGAGTCTCCCACCTCAGCTGTAGATCTCTGCAGTTCATCCAGAGTGATCATGGGCCTCTTGGCTGCATCTCTGATCAGTCTTCTCCTTGTATGAGCTGAAAGTTTAGAGGGACGGCCAGGTCTTGGTAGATTTGCAGTGGTCTGATACTCCTTCCATTTCAATATTATCGCTTGCACAGTGCTCCTTGGGATGTTTAAAGCTTGGGAAATCTTTTTGTATCCAAATGCGGCTTTAAACTTCTTCACAACAGTATCTCGGACCTGCCTGGTGTGTTCCTTGTTCTTCATGATGCTCTCTGCGCTTTTAACGGACCTCTGAGACTATTACAGTGCAGGTGCATTTATACGGAGACTTGATTACACACAGGTGGATTGTATTTATCATCATTAGTCATTTAGGTCAACATTGGATCATTCAGAGATCCTCACTGAACTTCTGGAGAGAGTTTGCTGCACTGAAAGTAAATGGGCTGAATAATTTTGCACGCACAATTTTTCAGTTTTTGATTTGTTAAAAAAGTTTGAAATATCAAATAAATGTCGTTCCACTTCATGATTGTGTCCCACTTGTTGTTGATTCTTCACAAAAAAATACAGTTTTATATCTTTATGTTTGAAGCCTGAAATGTGGCAAAAGGTCGCAAAGTTCAAGGGGGCCGAATACTTTCGCAAGGCACTGTATGTACATACCTGCATACAGTATCTACAAACATACAGACATACATATATACTTACATACATACATACATACATACATACAGACATACAGACAGACAGACAGACAGACAGACAGACAGACAGACAGATACAGAAAAAAGGAATATGAGCTTCTATCTTCTCCTCCTGATTTAGGTCAGAGTCTATCGACAGTACAGTACCGTATGATGAAGACATAGAAATATCTGTCTTAGGATCTGCATGATCCTGTATAAACACTCGCTTCACTTGATTCACATTTCCTGTGAGGCCAGTCAGACGGCACCGTACTGTGAGGCCAGACAGCACGGCACAGCACTGTGAGACCAGACAGCACGGCACAGTACTGTGAGGCCAGACAGCACGGCACAGTACTGTGAGGCCAGACAACACGGCACAGTACTCTGAGACCAGACAGCACGGCACAGTACTGTGAGGCCAGACAACACAGCACAGTACTCTGAGACCAGACAGCACGGCACAGTACTGTGAGACCAGACAGCACGGCACAGTACTGTGAGACCAGACAGCACGGCACAGTACTGTGAGGCCAGACAGCACGGCACAGTACTGTGAGGCCAGACAGCACGGCACAGTACTGTGAGACCAGACAGCACGGCACAGTACTGTGAGGCCAGACAGCACGGCACAGTACTGTGAGGCCAGACAGCACGGCACAGTACTGTGAGGCCAGACAGCACGGCACAGTACTGTGAGACCAGACAGCACGGCACAGTACTGTGAGGCCCAGACAGCACGGCACAGTACTGTGAGACCAGACAGCACGGCACAGTACTGTGAGGCCAGACAGCACGGCACAGTACTGTGAGGCCAGACAGCACGGCACAGTACTGTGAGGCCAGACAGCACGGCACAGTACTGTGAGGCCAGACAGCACACCACAGCTAAGGTTTCATGACTTCAGTCCTGGAAGAAGAGGAGCAGGATTGAATATCCACAGCCGACAAATGTTGCTTGTTAATATCATTTGTATTTGTATTTATTATGGATCCCCATTAGATGCTTCCAAAGCAGCAGCTACTCTTCCTGGGGTCCAGCAAAATTAAGGAAGTTTATACAATTTTAAAAGCATTACATGACATTCACAGATTTCACAACACACTGTGTGCCCTCAGGCCCCTACTCAACCACTACCACATATTTACAGTACTAAATCCATGCGTATGTTATCGTGTATGTGTGTGTGTGTGTATGTGTATGCATGTGTCTGTGCCAATGTTTGTGTTGCTTCACAGTCCCCGCTGTTCCATAAGATGTTTTTTTAAATCTAATTTTACTGCTTGCGTGTGTTACTTGATGTGGAAAAGAGTTCCATGTAGTCATGGCTCTATGTAGTACTGTGTGCCTCCCATAGTCTGTTCTGGACTTGGGGACTGTGAAGAGACCTCTTGTGGCATGTCTTGTGGGGTATGCATGGGTGTCCGAGCTGTGTGCCAGTAGTTTAGACAGACAGCTCGGTGCATTCAACCTCTCGTAAATAAAAGTAGTGATGAAGTCAATCTCTCCTCCACTTTCAACCAGGAGAGATTGACATGCATATTATTAATATTAGCTCTCTGTGTACATCCAAGTGCCAGCCGTGCTGCCCTGTTCTGAACAAATTGCAATTTTCTTTTTCCTTTTTTGTGGCACCTGTCCACACAACTGAACAGTAGTCAAGGTGCGACAAAACTAGGGCCTGTAGGACCTGCCTTGTTGATAATGTTGTTAAGAAGGCAGAGCATCGCTTTATTATAGACAGACTTCTCCCCATCTTAGCTACTGCTGAATCAGTATGTTTTGACCATGACAGTTTACAATCTAGAGTTACTCCAATTACTCTAGGGTTACTCTAGGGTTACTCAGTTACTCTAGGGTTACTCAATTTCCATTGATTTATTACAGGATTTTGTTGTTTAGTGAGTTTAGTGAGTGTTTTATTCCAAATTCAATGCTTTTAGTTTTAGAAATATTTAGGGCTAACTTATTCCTTGCCACCCACTCTGAAACTAACTGCAGCTCTTTGTTGAGTGTTGCAGTCATTTCAGTCGCTGTAGTAGCTGATGTGTATAGCATTGAGTCATCCGCATACATAGACACTCTGGCTTTACTCAAAGTCAGTGGCATGTCATTAGTAAAAAATGTAAAAAGCAAGGGGCCTAGCTACCCTGGGGAATTCCTGATTCTAACTGGATTATATTTGAGAGGCTTCCGTTAAAGAACCCCCTCTGTGTTCTGTTAGACAAGTAACTCTTTATCCACATTATAGCAGAGGGTGTAAAGCCATAACACATATGTTTTTCCAGCAGCAGACTATGATCAATAATGTCAAAAGCTGCACTGAAGTCTAACAAGACAGCCTCGACAATCATTGTATCATTCATTTCTCCCAGCCAATCATCAGTCATTTGTTTCAGTGCTGTGCTTGTTGAGTGTCCTTCCCTATAAGCATGCTGAAATTCTGTTGTCAATTTGTTTACTGTGAAATAGCATTGTATCTGGTCAAACACAATTTTTCCAGAAGTTTACTAAGGGTTGGTAACAGGCTGATTGGTCGGCTATTTGAGCCAGTAAAGGGGGCTTTACTCTTCTTGGGTAGCGGAATGACTTTAGCTTCCCTCCAGGCCTGAGGACACACACTCTCTAGTAGGCTTAAATTAAAGATGTGGCAAATAGGAGTGACAATATCGTCTACTATCATCCTCAGTAATTTTCCATCCAGATTGTCAGACCCCGGTGGCTTGTCATTGTTGATAGACAACAATAATTTTTTCACCTCTTCCACACTGACTTTATCGGAATTCAAAAGTACAATCCTTGTCTTTCATTATTTGGTCTGATATACTTGGATGTGCAGTATCAGCGTTTGTTGCTGGCATGTCATCCCTACGTTTGCTTATCTTGCCAATTAAAAAGTCATTAAAGTAGTTTGCAATATCAGTGGGCTCTGTGATGAATGAGCCATCTGATTCAATGAATGAAGGAGCCGAGTTGGCTTTTTTTCCAAAAATGTCATTTAAGGTGCCCAAAGCTTTTTACTACCATATTTTATATAACTTATCTTTGTTTCATAGTGTAGTTTATTTGTATTTTTATTTAGTTTAGTCACATAACTGTTTAATTTGCAGTACGTTTGCCAATCATTTGGGCTGCCAGAATGAATTGCCATACCTTTTGCCTCATCTCATGGGGCAGCAGGGTAGCCTAGTGGTTAGAGCGTTGGAGCTGACGAGGTACAAATCTGTAGTTCTGCCCCTGAACAGACAGTTAACCCACTGTTCCTAGGCTGTCATTGAAAATAAGAATTTGTTCTTAACTGACTTGCCTAATTAAATAAAAATAAATAAAATATCCCTCTCAACCATAACATGTTTAGTTTCCTCATCAATCCAAGGGGATTTAACATTTTACAGTCGTTTTCTTAATGGATACGTGCTTATTAATAACTGGAATAAGTAGTTTCATAAATGCATCAAGTGCAGCGTCTGGTTGCTCCTCATTACACACCACAGACCAGCAAATATTCTTTACGTCATCAACATATGAATCACTACAAAACGTATTGCATGACCTCTTATACACTATATTAGGTCCAGCCTTTGGAACTTTGGTTTTCCTAGATATGGCTATTATATTGTGATCACTACATCCTATGGATTTGGATACTTCTTTAAAGAAAATATCTGAAGCGTTAGTGAACATCTGATCAATACATGTTGATGATTTCATTCCTGTGCTGTTTGTAACTACCCTGGTATGTTGACTGACAACCTGTTCCAGGTTGCAGGCACTGGTTACAGTTTGACGTTTTTTCCTGAGTGGGCAGCTTGATGACAGCCAGTCGATATTTAAATCACCCAGAAAATATACTTCTCTGTTGATATCACTTATATTATCAAGCATTTCACACATATTATCCAGATACTGACTGTTAGCACTTGGTGGTCTATAGCAGCTTCCCACAAGAATGGGCTTTAAGTGAGGCAGATGAACCTGTAGCCATATTACAGTATTTAACATGAGATTATTAAAGGTACATTAAAGGTATTAAATAAGTGAGTTTCAGAGATGAATGAAGAGAGAATAGAATGAATATTTTACAAGCAAGCTATTGACATCATGGACCTTGTTTCTAAGGCTTCATGTGTAGCCATCACGGACACCTAATAATCCCCAGTTTACAATTGGCTCATTCATCCCCCTCCTCTCCCCTGTAACTATTCCCCAGGTTATTGCTGCAAATGAAAACGTGTTCTCAGTTAACTTACCTGGTAAAATAACGGATAAATAGATAATAAAAAATGTTACAGTTTTTTTCGATTGCTAAACGACAGTGGGCACAACTGGAGTCACATGTGCAAAACTCTAACTACAGTCTGCACTACCAACAGTCACCTGAGCTAAACAGTTCACATCACCTGCAAAACTCATTCCAAGCAACACAACTCTTAACACATGGCTCAAAACACGCTCAGTGCAGCCAAACACTATGCACAACCCTCACTGAGATAACACACACTGTCACTCAGAACACACTGAGAGTAAAAACACTAGCATCAAACACCAATACAGAAAATACAAACTTTTCATCTTTACAGTTTGAACAATTTCAGTGACTTCATACAAAGTAATATTTTCTTCAAAGAAAAGAGTGACATTCTTTCACATGATTTATTACAATTTTTAGAACATAACAATTCTTTAAGGTAAATGAAAATTAGCAGTTTGCTTCAATAGTCTGTAGTAATTTACGGAATTACAGTAATGAGAAAAAAAAGGTAGAAACTAAAAGTACATACTGTAATTCGAACAAATAATTGAGGGGCTAATCCTGCCTCTCTCTAGCATCAGGCCACAGGTTTTCTTCAACATCACATCTAATGTTTTCTCTTGCCATGCACCTGGGGAAGAACCTTCTGGAGTGCCTTATCCATCCCTGGCAGTCCTCTGGACTCGTGTCCTCACATCCGGCACTCATGGCTTCCAAAAGAGACATTTGGTCATGTGGGTGGTGACCAAACACTTTCCACCTCCAGGCAGAGAAAAACTCCTCTATTGGGTTGAGGAAGGGTGAATATGCAGGCAGGTACAAAACCATAAATCTGTGATGTGCTGCAAACCAATCTGTGACAGCTGCAGAGTGGTGAAAAGCAACGTTATCACAAACTATGACAAAAACTTGGGGGTTTCTTACTGGCTTCCCCTGTTCTGCTGGCACTAGCTGAGCATAGAGCTGTTCTAGGAAAGCTATAAGCCTTTCTGTGTTGTATGGGCCAATGAGTGGTGTGTTGAGAAGCAAACCATCATTGGCCATTGCAGCACACATGGTGATATTTCCCCCCCTTTGGCCTGGAACCTCCACAGTGGCCCCTTGACCTATAACATTCCTTCCTCTGCGCCGTGTTTTGGCAAGGTTAAATCCAGCTTCATCGATAAATACAAATGAATGTGGTCTTTCCAGTGCTTCCACCTCCATTACTATCTGAAAAACAGTAAGTGCACAGTTTTACTGTAGAAATGCTAGTGTTTTTTTTTACTGTAAATATTTTGTATAGCTGTGTACGTAACCTCAGACGTCTTACCTGGACATATTGGTATCTTTGCTCTTTTACCCGTTCACTGTTTCTCTCGAACGGTACAGTGTATAACTGTTTCATTGTAACTTGGTGTTTCTTTAGGACTCGAGCAATAGTTGTTGTGCTGACAGAATTAACATTTTCAAATATATCATTATCAGCCAGCACTCTATCTTGAATCTCCCGCAGTTTTATTGCATTGTTGACAACAACCATGTCAACAATAGCATTTTCCTGCGCATCTGAAAATATTTTTCCTCTTCCCCCTGTTGGGGGCAGCCTTTGGGTCCTGTTGTAAAAATATATTTTACAGTCAAACTTACTGTAATATATATCTGTGTAAATATTCTATAATTGCAATACAAAATAGATTCCTGTAATGTTTTCATTTACTGCAAGGATGTAACTCTCACCTGTTTGCATGATGGAAAATTCGCATTACAGATGCCACTGTGGATCTTTGCAGATTGGGTTGCACCCTCAACCCTGCCTCTCTCAATGAGAGACCATGGTTCACGACATGGTCTATAAGTGTAGCCCTTATTTCATCTGAAATAACAGCTCTTTGTCTTCTTTGTCTTCCTCCACGCATCCGCCCTCTCCCTGCCACCCTTCTCCCTCCACGAACCCATCTTCCTTGTTCCATTTCCAAAATGAGTCTTTCTGAGCTCTACCTACAGTATATATACTGTAATATGTGTGTGTGTTCACTAACAAGTCTAAAACAAGACACCTGCTTAGCCTTTCAGCTGAAATTGCAATCAGCAGTGTTTGAAAGGCACAAGGCTGAAATCTATTCCGTTTTGAATGTGTGGTTCACAGTTTTGACAGCAGTGTGTTAGCATTTGAACAAAGTGCTGTAAATCCACAGTGTTGTGCAGGTTGTGGTTAAAGTCATGGGATAAGTGTGTAGAGTTTTGAAAACTGTGTTCAAGCAATGAAAAACGAACTAGAGTTTGGTCCACATGAACTGCTGCTGTGCAGACTGTAGTTAGAGTTTTGCACATGTGACTCCAGTTGTGTCCACTGTCGTTTAGCAATCGAAAAAAACTGTAATAAGGGCTATTTTTTTGCACTTTTCTGTGTTGCTTGATTGTTTTTAATGCTTTACTGGAAAGCTTATCAGAGGTAGACTTACTCATATTATTTACATTTAAAAGAAAATTTAACAGAGAAGAGATTCAAATAAATACTATGGGCACTTGGTTATGTAATTAATTGTTAACTTAACTAACCAAAGTGCTACTACAAAAGTATCATTAATATGCCCAGCCTCATGACTCATATTAACTCTCTGCCTCTGAGACGGTTGTTAACAGGAGTCTGCTGTGCTCCTCTCCAGGGAAGGGTTTTTAATCTAAAATGGATGAACCACATGCCAGGTGTGTGTGTGTGTGTGTGTGTGTGTGTGTGTGTGTGTGTGTGTGTGTGTGAGTGTGCATGTGCATGTGCGTGCGCGTGTGCGTGTGTGTGTGAGTGTGAGTGAGAGAACCACCTGCCAGGTAGAAGCTAGCATTCACCAGCTGGCCCAGAGCTGAGGGACTAACTGCCAAGTATAAGGAACTAGAGGCGATTGGCATTAGTCTGTCTCAACAGACTGGTGGCGCTTATAGGCTGTGGGGAGAGACTACTTGGCATCTACCTGCAGAGTGGATGACAGATGAGCTAGATGAGAGCTACTGTATATCTTTGTGCGATATGATGCAGTACCTTAATGACCTAAAGGTTTATATATTTTAATAGGTTTACTTATTGTATTTACAATCATCCTTACTGTAAGACAACACCCACTCTAAACAGGTGCACACTGTTCACTGTTCACTCAGAGGGTACAAACTCTGTAAAACATTATACTACCAGGCGGTGGTTGTGCATTATTCAGGTGAAGGGAATTGCCAATACAAGTGCTAATGTTACCACTTAGTGGTATGTGTACTTGAACTGTGGGCTAGGAAGGAGTCTTGAAAGTGTCATGGTTCACAGTATACTGCAGGTTCATATCAGTAATTCAAGAAGGGCTTTCCTGGATTTTATTTTCTCTTTTGCTCTTATCGTTGTTAACTACTGGAGAAAATTGACTGTAAGCCATCTACATTCTATTTGCAAAAGTGGGCCTATAAGAGTTCCTATGGACTGGACTTAGAGGCGAGACATGTAATGATTTACAGTACACTGCATAATCCTGGTTAAACCTAATAATGACCAGGGCTTTCATAACTGTGTGTACCTTAAATAAGATCCGCTGGCATGGAGAGCACACATCAGAAAGCCATTCTAATGAAGTCGCTCTACACAAGAGTCTGTTCGTAATGGAGAGCACACATCAGAAAGCCATTCTAATGAAGTCGCTCTACACAAGAGTCTGTTCGTATGGGTCAGCTACCCACAGAGGCCATATCAGCATCCCAAATGGCACCCTATTCCCTATATAGTGCATCACATTTGAACAGAGCTTTATGGGGCCTGGTCAAAGGTACTGCAGTATGTAGGAAATAGATTGCCTGTTGGGAATGAGACCATGGTAGGAGAGGGTGAGTCAGGAGTCTTTGATCCAGGTGACCACTGAATGTAGTGGACTCTTTCATTTCCTCAAGGGGATAAAATGTGTTATTTTTAGATTTCAGAATGTCCATAAACTCTTTATGTGACCAGACTGACCATTAGCCATAAGCAACTTAGTGAGTACATACATTTACAAATGGGTTCCCCATGGGAATCGGACCCTAGCACAACCCTAGCGTTGCAAGCACCATGCTCTACCAACTGAGCTGAAGGGGCCTCGTGAGCTGGCCATAAAAATGAAATAAATAAATAATATCCGCTGAGGCCCCCCCATGCTCCGCTTGAGGCAGAATAATTAAATCATAGAAAAATCCTCATAATAATCTGTCTGTTTAAGCTAGAGATCTCTGTAGCTACAGCAGTGTTTGTCAGACCAGGAGGCATCCCGAAAAATGGTCTTCTCACGAAAACGTCTGTAAAGTCCTCACAAGCCCTATGGAAAGATGAGACTCACACGAATATGATGGTGTTCTCTGTTTTGCTCTACGACCCCCACAAGTGTCACGAGAATCGTTTGAAAGTAACCTGGTACCGGGCCTAAGAATTTATGGAATTGAGAAGGGCATTTCCACTTAAAGGTATATATTTTTTATACTTACAGGGGTTTTTCAAGTCAAATACCTAAATGATCCTTGGTATGACCATCTTAAAACAATTCTGTACGTTAGCTTAGCAGAAACCCAGGCCCTGGTCTTAGACTCTAAAGGCAGAGGACATGTGTTGCCCATGCATCTGATGCTGTCTGGACAAAAAGATTAGGGCATGTCATACTCTTTTTGGACAGACAGCATCAGATACATTGACCACATATAGTAAGACAGAGGGGCTCTGTTTCGCTCGTTTTGGTGCTTTCTCCAGTGAGATAGTTAGCGGGTGCAAAGTGCACTGTTCGGATGCTGGATTTATTACTTTTGAAGTGATTTGTTTGACAATCAGATGAAAACATAATGACTGGTTGTGTTCATGGCACATTAAAAAGTAATACATTATTACAGTTTTTTAATTTAGCACATGCTCTTATCCAGAGCAACTTAGTTTAAATCATTCAAATCCAGACGGAAAATGTTTACACAAGAAGCAACCTAATATCACACAGTGAGTTCAAATTTTTTTCTTATGAGTCCCCCGTGGGAATCAAACCCACAACCTTGGCATTGCAAGCACCATGCTCCACCAACTGATCCACACAGGTTAAATCCCATGTGTTTACTATAAATCACATTACGTTTTTTTGAGGTGCCTCAGACTGGCCTCTGCCTGGGGTCTCCAAATCACTAAGTCTGGCCCTGATTGTAGTTGAATTCCTCACCATCAGTTGTTTTGTAACATTTACCTTTAAAGGAAAAAACACACGATTTCACATGTGGAAAATAACATGATGTCACCAGAAATGTCACATGTGAATTCATGTGAAAATGTTTTTTTGGAACACTTCATATGTGACCACATGTTTTCACGTGTAGTTTCATGTTATCACATGTTGATTTCTTTACATGTTGTCCCATGTTATCGCATTAACATGTGTTTTTGGAACACTTCACATGTGATCACATGTGAAATTCATGTGTTTTTTGTCCGTAAGGTTACAGCAGCCTGTGTTTTTTGTAATCTCGGGCGGGGAATCATATTAATGTGCAGTGCAATTCTAACATAATGCAATTATGTTTATAGCGGGAATGGTCTATGGTCCTATTCATGGACATTCTTGGAAGCATATCAGTGTTTTCTCGCTCTTTCTCTCTCTTTCTATTTCTCTCTGAGCTGAGACTGGCTCTCCTCTCTCGTCATCTCTACAGTGCAGGATGGTGGGCGTGTACTGTTAACTACAACAACCCACCTCGTGAATATTATCAAGGTGCTATTATTTTCCCTCATCAGAATTATTTTCCGTCCTGGGCTTTGCGCCCTAGTAGTGCTATGGGGTTTTCTACGTCACCAGGGAGAAACTGTGCGAAAACAATGCTCCTCCGCCAGAAACCATCTCCTCCACCGGAGAGCATTCGGGTAGATTAGACTTCTATTCTACCGCTCTCACCGTCCGGCGACCTCCACAATAGCCAGCTAAAAGAGAGCGGGGCAGAAGAGGGATACAGTAGGACTGCCACATTGGGCTGCCATCTCCATCGCCTTCAGATCACACGGGACTGGAGGGAGCCTAGTCTAGTCTGTTTGTTTTTCTATTGAGGTCCAGACTGCAACTTTCCCCAGGGTACGGTCCTGATGGCTGGACACGAGTGGGAGTATAAGGACTGGTTCGAACGGGAGGAATTTATCGGACAGATCAGCGACATCCGAGTGCAGAATCTTCAAGGTATGTGGGGCTAGGTAGGGGCTGCCATGTGAAATAGAATGGAATCACTGCGTTCCTTCCCTTTGTGTTACTGTAAACTACTTTAGTTGGATTTAATCGGAGCCATTATCAACGTTATCGGAATAAGTTTCAGCTCTGTAAACATTATGCAGGTAACATGCACAGACGGCAGCGAGTATGAACTTTTTGGGGGTTTGCCTTTTTGCACAACGCGGCTATCAATGGTCGACCTCATCTATCTCTCATAAC